>NC_091157.1:4975775-4980775 GCF_040958095.1 Procambarus clarkii
TCCTCGTACTCCTGCCTGGGCCTTCTACTGTTTGGTGGGGGATTGTAGAGTATCAAGATTACAATCTTCTTCCCATCCACTGTCAGGGTTCCATGTATGAAGCTTGTGCTTTCATTGGTACCCGGATTTTCCAGCTCATCAAACTTCCATTTCCGCTTTATTAGTAGTGCCACTCCACCTCCCTGTCTCTGGTGTGTGTGTGTGTGTGTGTGTGTGTGTGTGTGTGTGTGTGTGTGTGTGTGTGTGTGTGTTTGTAACTCTCCTTTCATTCATTTTTCTTTTGGGATATAAATTTAAAACTCTATTAAACTGGGCTGAACAAGTTCATCTAATCCTTTCTATTTATTTACGACTCTAAAAAAGTTCATTTTGGCCTCTGTTTGTCTCCTTTGTGTCTCCAGTTCTATCAAGTTCCATCCTTCTTCTGTTCACCACTTCGAACTTTGCTTCTCTATTTAGTGAATTCTTTTTTGGTATCTTGTACGTCATTATCATGTCTATCTTATGCTTTTTTCCCCTCCAGTGTTATGAGGTTCAGTTCCCACAGACGTTCTTTAGTTCCTGTAGCCCAGGAAGGAGCTTCGTTTCAAATCTTTAGACCTTATCTGGTTTGGCTTTATGTTTCTTTATGCATGGGTTCCAGGCCGGGGTCAGCATACTCAAGAAAAGGTCTTCAGAAACCTATCTGACCTTCGCTGGTTCAGCATATGCTATCTGCGATATGTTGCACATATGTCCCTCAAGTGCTATATTTTGAGTGTCTACACTCTGCCTTCTTTTCTTTTCAGAAAGGAAAAGATGCTTTCTTATTCTGTACTATATTTTAGGCCATTCTTAGTCTCACTTATATTCTCATAACCTTACATGTGTGTGTTGAAGTTCATTAGCCATTTCTCAGATCATTTCTTGAGACTGCTATATCTTGCATTGTACTCCTCACCTGTGACCCCTTTTAATTAGGTTAGCATTGTCAACATTGATAAGATTGAGGGCACTTGCTGTTAGGTCATCTTAAGAGAGAGAATCTGTCTGTCTGTGTTCATAGTTGGAGGCCATACGGTTGGGAGTAGCCTCACCCAAATTGGCAGGGGGAATGGTCTGGGGTCCGGGATGAACATAGGATGGTTGAAATCGTCAGAATTCAAAAGGGAAGAGCGTGCCAGTGCCACATTCAGACCCCCCCAACTTGATTGGCTCTGCCCGCCAGCTTCCACTGCTTCAAGGATTTCTCAAGCTCCGGCTCTTGACCAGTGTGAAGGGGTTACTATTATTTTCTTAGGATTTCTTACCACTGAGCGACCGCCCACACCACCACCCACACCACCACCCACACCACCACCCACACTACCGCCCACACCACCACCCACACTACCGCCCACACCACCACCCACACTACCGCCCACACACACGTTAGACCATTATAATTTTTATATAACAGAAACAGAGACTGAGACAAAGAGACAGAGACAAATGGATACATAAAAAGAGACAGAAAGGGGCAGACAAAATAGTATGAATGGATATATGGATTGATGGATAAATAGATAGATGGATAGATAAATGAGTAGTGAATTTTTGTTCTCAGTGATATTCCTGCACGGGCCCTAAGCCTGTGGCTGGCCCACTAAATGGTGGTGGATAGATGGCGGAATGGGCGAATAAATAGATTGATATAGGGGATGGATATAAGGAATGTAAGGATAGCAAGATGAGTAGGTGGATATATAGACTAATAGATGGATGGATGGATAGACATATGACTTAAGTGTCAAGAGTTGTAAAGCTCTTGTTTCCAAATCAATAACAGCCAAGATATCTGCACACTCTATGGACAATCATACCAACATTTCAGACTTAATAGGCGTTGTTAGTTGACGCAAATAATGATCATTCCCACTTAAGGGGGGAATGAGGGGTCGACCCCTACCATCCTATGACACTCTCTATCCATTCAACTCTCATCATGAAAAGTTGCATAAAGCTAACAACAACAGTCTGGTCTCCAATTTCAAAGAGACAAACAACTTATAGATATATATTGATGAGTTGGTAATGAAATTAAAATTAAATTAATCAAATGAAATTAAATCACAGTGTTAAATTTAATAATAAAAGAAAATGTAGCCACGAAAAAAAGTTCTAGATTTTAAATATTAAAAAAATACATCAAGATGTTTCTTACCTAAATTTTTTTAATATTTCAGTTCTAGATTTTAAATATTAAAAAAATACATCAAGATGTTTCTTACCTAAATTTTTTATTATTTCAGTTCTAGATTTTAAATATTAAAAAAATACATCAAGATGTTTCTTACCTAAATTTTTTATTATTTCAGTTCTAGATTTTAAATATTAAAAAAATACATCAAGATGTTTCTTACCTAAATTTTTTATTATTTCACAGAAGCACAAAGGAAAAAGTAGCATTGGAGCATGTAGAAATGATCACAGAATTCATGCTCCATTGTCATACAGTCGATCGAAAGTTTCCTTCAAAACAAAATAGAAAATAATGAAAAAAAATGGTTGCATGCAATTTTTTTTTTAAATCTTGCTAAACGACAGGAAAACAACAATACAGTATACAACAGCAGAATACACCGATACAGCCTAAATCCGGGAAACTCGTTCGTCACGGCGAACAAAAAATAGCAAAGCCAATCTAAAAATGATTTTTTAGTCTTTTTAGTCTCAAAAAAAAAAAAAGTCTTTTGCAGTCTGTTGGTTCAACAGCAGCAGAAAGTCTTGAATTATTTTATATTCTTGCCATGTCTGCATCATCACATTAGCTTTTGTTTCTGTATCATCAGCTTTTGTTTCTATATCATCAGCTTTTGTTTCTGTATCATCAGCTTTTGTTTCTGTATCATCAGCTTTTGTTTCTATATCATCAGCTTTTGTTTCTGTATCATCAGCTTTTGTTTCTGTATCATCAGCTTTTGTTTCTGTATCATCAGCTTTTGTTTCTGTATCATCAGCTTTTGTTTCTGTATCATCAGCTTTTGTTTCTGTATCATCACCTTTTGTTTCTATACCATCAGCTTTTGTTTCTGTATCATCATCTTTTGTTTCTGTATCATCAGCTTTTGTTTCTGTATCATCAGCTTTTGTTTCTGTATCATCAGCTTTTGTTTCTGTATCATCACCTTTTGTTTCTATACCATCAGCTTTTGTTTCTGTATCATCAGCTTTTGTTTCTGTATCATCAGCTTTTGTTTCTGTATCATCACCTTTTGTTTCTATACCATCAGCTTTTGTTTCTATATCATCAGCTTTTGTTTCTATATCATCAGCTTTTGTTTCTGTAATCTTCGTGGACAGTTAAAAAAAGCAGCCCTTATCATCCTTACTGAACACTATGTTCTTATAAAACCAAATAAAAAAGTGATAAAGGTTCGAATCCTGGCTAGGGAGGATTGACTGGGCGCCAATTCGTATCTGTTCGCCCAGCAGTAATTGGGTACCTGGTTGTTAAAGAATTGGCGGGTCGTGGAAACTAGTGGGTATAGGGCTTACCATGAACTATGGGAAGGGAAAGCTCTCAGCCTGCTAACAGGAGTCAGCAGTCGTCTGCTACTGTAACCATCTGACTACAAAACAAATTAAAAATAATAATAATAATGTCAATATTCTAATTTATTCAAGAATATTAAAGGAAATTAAAAATTTAATTTTAACGCAATAATTTCCGTTATGTCCGTTATTTCCGTTTTGTCTGTTATTTCCGTTATGTCTGTTATTTCCGTTATGTCCGTTATTTCCGCTATGTCCGTTATTTCCGTTATGTCTGTTATTTCCGTTATGTCTGTTATTTCCGTTTTGTCCGTTATTTCCGTTATGTCCGTTATTTCCGTTATGTCTGTTATTTCCGTTATGTCTGTTATTTCCGTTTTGTCCGTTATTTCCGTTATGTCCGTTATTTCCGTTATCGAATCAGTCTCATGACCACCGCCTGCATTGTTTTTGTCACTAGTAGGCTGCGTTTCTGTTCGTCCGAACGGTTATTCGTTCGTTCGGTCCGGTCATTCGTTCGTTGCTTCGTTCATGAGTGAGTGAGTGAGTGAGTGAGTGGCGTCACCTCCTTGTATCCTGGCTGTGTGATCTCACCGCCCGCCCCAGATTACTTCATCAACACCCTCTGACCGGTTCCAGGACAGTGCCACTCACCACCACTCAGTGCCACACCCTCCCATCACCGCCGTGCCACTCATCTTGTGACACGGAGAGTGCCACTTACTCCCCCTCTCGGCAGGCACAGAGCCACGCGCACTTGCCAACACTTTGGATAAACCAATACAAAACTTGACACTTTCTGCTGAGAAGAAATAGTAACCTAACCTAACCTAACCTTCACTATTAAGATAGTTATTCATTACTACTTACAAGGGGGAGTGTCATTACTACCCGGCCTCACACTGGCCTGTAGAACCCTTGGGCAGGCTGTAAAGTCCTGGTTGGGCTCCGGTTTAGGGCTTAAAGAACCGCCTAGTGAGTTCAGTAGAGTTCCGGGTTGGTCGACTTGTGTACCATCGTGGCCGAGTCGGTTAAGGTCGGTGTCTGGGATTCACCAGAATGCGGGATCGAGTCGCTTCATTGCCTCAAAATGATTTTCATTGATATATCAGGTCATTGTGGTTTCATTGTGATATATAAACACACACACACACGCACACACACACACACACACACACACACACACACACACACACACACACACACACACACACACACACACACAGTATAAATGGAGAGAAGTTAGATGTAAATAAGTTAGATGTAAATCAGATATTCACTCTCAGAAGAGCAAGCAATAATTAACACTCTAATGTGAAATCTGGCGTGAACTCGTATAGTTCTTTGGGTGAGTAAAATTGGCTAATTAGGTGAACTCTCAAAGTTAAAGTTATGAGGTTTTGTTTTAAAGTTTTAATGCTGTGTTTGAGGTTCACAGCTTCCAACGTCTCTCTCTCTCTCTCTCTCTCTCTCTCTCTCTCTCTCTC
>NC_091157.1:4985775-5030775 GCF_040958095.1 Procambarus clarkii
GTTTCAGGTATATGGGAGACACATATATGAATGTGCTTAGTTGGAACAAATCCACAAGGGCCGTGACGAGGATTCGAACCTACGTCCGAGATCATCCCAATCATGTTTAGTTGGAACAAATCCACAAGGGCCGTGACGAGGATTCGAACCTACATCCGAGATCATCCCAATCATGTTTAGTGTGATATCAATAGGACCTGCTACATAAGGGTCAACAGGTCTTATTGAGTTTGCTTAAATGTCATGTTCTCGTGTATATATCTCTCCAATGATCAGGCTAACATTATTTTAATCTAATTCCATCCAAATATGTGTTTCTCAGTTTTAATTCCCTTTTTGCCACTACATTTCATATGTTCTGTGACTTGTGCTGCCACTACATTTCATATGTTCTGTGACTTGTGCTGCCACTCTCCTTCTCTCATCTTTTCTATCTATATGGAATAATTTGTATCCCTTAAGTTTTCGACATTTATTTATGTTTCTGTTAGCGCAATAATCTCTGTTGATCTTGTGCACACAAGTGCTCTTAATACACCTATTTGTTTCCTAATACTTCTGCTGTATTTGCAACACATTTTTAGTGTGTGATGTTTTATGGTGAGTACTCATCCCCGGCAAGCAACCTGTTGCAGACGAGGAGTCACAATAACGTGGCTGAAATATGTTGACCGGACCACACACTAGAAGGTGAAGGGACGACGACGTTTCGGTCCGTCCTGGACCATTCTCAACTCGATTGTAAGTTGGGTTCGATTGGGTAAGAACTAAAGTTATTCATGAATGCTGTTGAAGTATTCATTCTATACTCTTCAAGTCGTTTGTATACACCAATCACTTTCAACATTCACTCGCTGCCAACTATCTACATTTTTATACAACAACATGGCAAACAAAATTGTTTACACCATATAAGAGATTAGATCCCATAATTTGAGAATATGTTGGGTCATTCTATCCTCTGTGCCTCTATCCCTTTTATCTTGGAGAACTTGCCCTGACTGTTTGTCAACTCCCTGGGGCCAGATTCTCGAAGCAGTTACGCAAGCACTTACGAACCTGTACATCTTTTCTCAATCTTTGGCGGCTTTGTTTACAATTATTAAACAGTCAATGAGCTCCGAAGCACCAGGAGGCTGTTTATAACAATAACAACAGTTGATTGGCAAGTTTTCATGTTTGTGTTTACAAGCATGAAAACTTGTTTAATAAATGTGACCAAAGCCGTCAAAGATTGAGGAAAGATGTTCACGTTCGTAAGTACTTGCGTAACTACTTCGTGAATCTGGCCCCAGGGAGCATAAGGTTCTATCCACGAAGTGAACTTGTGAGTCTTGAACTATCCATGTCCTGGCGAGTCCTGTTTGTTGTACTCAGCTAGTTGTGCTTGCGGGGGTTGAGCTTTGCTCTTTCGGCCCGCCTCTCAACTGTCAATCAACTGTTTCTACTACTAATACTTTTTTCCCCCACACCACACCCCCGCATCCCCCCCAGGAAGCAGCCCGTGACAGCTGACTAACTCCCAGGTACCTATTTACTGCTAGGTAACGGGGCATAGAGTGCAAGAAACTCTGCCCATCGTTTCTCGCCGGCGCCAGGGATCGAACCCGGAACCGCAGGATCACGTGTGCTGTCCGCTCGTCCACCGGCTCCCCAGTGGGTAGTTAAGACGAGGCTCACATCTCAACAATTGTTAGTCGTTTAGATGTGAATCTAGTATTTACCACATACCCTATGTACCTATTTACTGCCAGACGAAAGGTGGAAAGAGGTATTAGGTGAACGGAAACGTACCGTCCCGGAATCGAACCCGGGATTCACGATTGTGATTTGAGAACGAAGCTTGCCAATAGGAGTCAAAATCAACTCCAGGTGCTCCTGTAAAAAGAAGGGTTACCTGTGAGCGGAACAGTTGGGCCTGCCGGGGCGCTGGGAGACTTGTGAACCATTCTTCACAATGGCCTGGACGGTAGAGCGACGGTCTCGCTTCTTGCTAGCCCGGGCTCAATCCCCGACCGTCCACAAGTAGTTGGGCACCATTCCTTTTCCCCATCCCCCGTCCCATCCCAAATCCTTATCCTCATCCCATCCAAGTGCTATCTAGTCGTTATAACGTGGCGCTTTCCCCTGATAATTCCCTTCCTTACAAGGAACGGACTAACAACCCGTCATCTAAACCTTCTATGAAAAGTAATGATTCACATATATTCATATATATTCTTATTTTACATATATATTTTATTTCCATATATATCTTATTATATTTTACTGTTATCATACTGTTTAACAGGCTACAAAATATAACCTGACAGACTTGGCAGTGATATAGCTGTTTCGTAGAGAAAACCCGGTTCTTACTTAACTAGTAATAAATGTATGCACTCTTGCATACAAAAAAAGAGGTGAATTAAAGCATATTATTCCATAATTAACAGGGAAAAAATGGTAATTTTAAAATACTATTTTTCCATAAGAAGCCAGGAATATACATTGGTCTGACCAAAAAAAAAAAAAAAAAGATTTAAAGTTCATTCTTACATAACTAATCAGAAATATAATTTTTTCTTCCTTGATTAATGGATTAAAAGCTCTCTCTGTGCCCTTCTTCCTCTAAGCTGCCATTCCTGAGAGACATCAGTAGGAAAAAATTGTTGGCCATTTACCTGGAGATAAGATGGTGTAGAAGATTATTCTGAAGCTATAATTTACCTTAAGGTTTGTTTACGTGAGTGGCGACTCATTTACTCACTGAATGAGGCTATAGGTGGTGGCCAGGCAGGGGGGGGGCGGGGTGCAGGAAACGAGACAGGTGTACTATAAGAGCTCAGGTCTCGCGAGGCTCCGGATCTAAGCTCACTGAAAGAGCTTGCAACAGTAGAGAGAGAGACAGACAGACTCTTGCTCGAGAATATGTGACAGTGACACATTTGATTGAGTTGTATGACAGGGTTATTAAAAATAAGACAGATAAGAGATTGACCAAACCACACACTAGAAAGTGATCAAGACTTGACTTGAGAATGGTCCAGGACAGACCGAAACGTCGTCGTCGTCCCTTCACCTTCTAGTGTGTGGTCTGGTCAACATACTTCAGCCACGTTATTGTGACTCCTGGCCTGCAGGTAAGAGATGGCCGGGTGGATTGTATTATTGGCAAATATAAGAACATATTAGCAAATATAAATCGGGACTCCTTCAAGGCAATCTACACTATATTTCTTAGACCAATACTGGGGTATGCGGCACTGGCATGGACCCCGCACCTCCTGATGCACAATCCCCAAATTAAAAAAGAAAAACTATTTTGCAAAAAAAATTGGTGCCAGAGCTTATACAGGGCTAAGCTACGAAGATAGGTTAATGGAACTAACTTAAATCTCATAACCCTAGATTATAGAAGGAACAGAGGAGACATGATCCCAACATCCCCCACTGTTGAGGGTATGTTGTGATACAAGATACTGAAGGGGGGGGGGATAGAGGTAAGGTGGACAATAATAGCTTCATCAAATTGAGAGGAAGTAAGACAAGAGGACACAGGTGGAAGCTGGATACGGAAATGAGCAGAATGTAAGAAATATTCGAACCCTGTATGGGATGGTCAACAAGTATACACTACAGGGGACTAGACTATAGGGGAGCCGGTCGGCCGAGCGGACAGCACGCTGGACTTGTGATCCTGTGGTCCTGGGTTCGATCCCAGGCGCCGGCGAGAAACAATGGGCAGAGTTTCTTTCACCCTATGCCCCTGTTACCTAGCAGTAAATAGGTACCTGGGTGTTAGTCAGCTGTCACGGGCTGCTTCCTGGGGGTGGAGGCCTGGTCGAGGACCGGGCCGCGGGGACACTAAAAAGCCCGAAAACATCACAAGATAACCACAAGATAACCTACATTGAAAAAAGTTTTTTTTTATTTATTTATTTTTTTATTATTTTTCTACCACAGACGTGGCCACACATTTACAATGCTAACCAGCATATAAACATTTTCTTCTGTCCCCCATGGACAGGGTTAGAGATGTGTTGAACATATAGTTCAAGGGTTTATTGAACAATCAACCACAGAAGGTGATTCGGTGCTTAAAGAAGTTGTGGAAGCCACCTCCATCCACAACTTCAAGGCCAGATTCGACCAAAACTTCAGAATAGTTCAAAACATAACGAAACAGATACATCAATCCTGTTAGACTGGCCATAGAGTGCTATACCTCACTGCTAGATAACTAACCCCCCCATCTCCCCAAACCCCCCCCAACCCCCAACCCCCCCCCACCACCACCAGGAACACCATATCGCTGCAGTTCATCTCCTCGCGCGAGCTAATTATCTCTGGCATCTATTTTAGTATGGGAGAAGTTATCCCCCACGGGTCGGCACCCTCTTTCATCCCAGGTTGGGGGATTTGTTTACCAGTATGAATGGTGCCGTGAGGGGGGGGGGGTTAATGGGCCTCCAGATGGTAAAGTTGTATGAGTGTGTGTGTATACTCGCCTAGTTGTGCTTGTGGGGGTTGAGCTTCGGTTCTTTGGTCCCGGCTCTCAACTGTCAGTCTACTGGTGTGGAGGGTAGGGTGCAGGAGAAAGAACTTCATAGAAGTTGAAATGGAAGGGAGTGGAGAGAGTAGAGAGAGAGTAGAGAGGTGAGAGTGAGGAGGAGAGAGTAGAGAGGGGCGGGAGTTGACTACCGGCAGGCCAAGAAGAGTATGCTGGTGGTATACAGACGACTGGGTCTACTCTGGTCTACTGACAGGACGCTGCTGGGGTCCGGTACAATACTGCAAGCATTTCCAACACCAGTGCCAGGTGTAAACACAATTACCGGGTAGAGAAAGTGTTGCAGGATATGCAGTCGTGTCTGGGAATAACGTCAACAAGGTCTACGGGCTCACCATAGCCCGTGCTACTTGGAACTCATTGTTCCAGGTAGCGAAACTTAAACAACAACAACAACAGAGTTCTTCGAAGAACTCTGTAGGGTAAGGCAGGTCCTAGTCAATAACGGCTTCTCCAATGGTTTCGTCGAAGACATCATAAGAAGGAAAGTGAAAAGCCATGCAACCTCTGAAGAGACAACTAACACAACACCTATACCCCCTATTAGACTATTTTACAGGAACTTCTTTTCCACAGCTCATAAAACGGAGGAAAGGGTCCTGAAAGATATTGTTAATAGAAACGTTATCCCTACAGACAAAAATCAGAGGATACAACTGACGATTTACTATAAAACCAGAAAAACGGCCAGCCTACTCATGAGAAACTCTCCAGACACAAAACAGAACGCTTTAAAAGAGACTAACGTCGTCTATGCCTTCAAATGCCCACTTGGGGACTGTAAGCTCCAAAAAACCCAGTATATAGGCAAGACAACAACATCTCTTTCTATGCGTTTAACGATGCATAAGCAACAGGGCTCCATTAAGGAACATATAATCTCTTCCCACAACCAAACCATCGCCAGAGAAATCCTAGTAAACAACACAGAAATCATCGATAGATACAGCGATAGCAGGCGGCTTGACGTTTGCGAGGCACTACACATCAAGAAGTCAACACCAGCAATCAACAGCCAATTATTGCACAACTATATTCTACCCACCTCAAGACTCCGCTCCAATATAGAAGCATCAAGAAATATGGACCAATAGGCTTTCTACAAACACTTCTATTCAATACCCATTGTTTGTGTTCTGTCTTGTGTTGATACTTTTAATACCCTATTAATATCCCCTATTGTTCTGTCTTGTGTTAATGCCACATCACCCCTCCCACCTCACTCAAATGTAGATATAAAATCTGAGATACGTAAGTTCTATTCAGTTGTGTATTTGTGAACTAAAGTCTTTGAAAATGTAATAAGTTTTACGAAACGCGCCCGTGTCGCGTCAGACTAGAAATAAAAATGAATTTTGGAGAATTAATTTTTGATTTACCTCCAACAGTGAAGCGTAATGTACGAAAGATTGAGAAAATTCGTGTTAGAATTATTAATCTTACTTTTTCGGTCATATTTAATAATATATGTCTACAGGAAAGACTGCTACCAAAATATACTAATATATATATATATATATATATATATATATATATATATATATATATATATATATATATATATATATATATATATATATATATATATATATATATATATAGGTAGTTTATTGACCAAACAGTAAGAAGGTAATGGTAAATATCAAGAGAAGGCACCGTTGTTGTTGTTATAGATTCAGCTACTCGGAACAAGTTCCAAGTAGCACGGGCTATGGTGAGCCCGTAACTTACCTGGCACAGGAGCGGGGCAAGTAGCAATGGCTATGGTGAGCCCGTAACTTAAGAACAAAGGTAACTGCAGAAGGCCTATTGGCCCATACGAGGCAGCTCCTATTATATAACCACCCAATCCCACTCATATACTTGTCCAACCCGTGCTTGAAACAATCGAGGGATACCACCTCCACCACGTTACGCGGCAATTGGTTCCACAAATCAACAACCCTGTTACTGAACCAGTATTTACCCAAGTCTTTCCTAAATCTAAACTTATCCCATTTATACCCATTGTTTCGTGTTCTGTCTTGTGTTGATATTTTTAATACCCTATTAATATCCCCCCTGTTATGTCCATTCATCCACTTGTAAACCTCTATCATGTCACCCCTAACTCTTCGCCTTTCCAGTGAATGCAACTTAAGCTTTGTTAATCTTTCTTCATATGAAAGATTTCTAATTTGGGGAATTAACTTAGTCATCCTACGTTGGACACGTTCAAGTGAATTTATATCCATTCTATAATACGGCGACCAAAACTGAACTGCATAATCTAAATGGGGCCTAACCAGAGCAAGATATAGCTTAAGAACCACACCAGGTGTCTTGTTACTAACGCTTCGATTAATAAATCCCAGTGTCCTATTCGCCTTATTACGAACATTCATGCATTGATCCTTTTGTTTTAAATTCTTACTAATCATAACTCCCAGATCCCTTTCGCAATCTCAACACCATCTAGCTCGTATCTTGTAACTCTATCATCATTACCTAGCCTCAGAACTTTACATTTATCAGCATTAAACTGCATTTGCCAATCCTTTGACCATTTCAAAACCCTATCTAGATCAACTTGAAGTGATAGTGAGTCCTCCTCCGAATTAATTTTCCTACCGATTTTCGTATCATCGGCAAATTTGCAAATGTTGCTACTCAGACCTGAATCTAAATCATTTATATATATTATAAACAACAGAGGTCCCAGGACAGAGCCCTGAGGTACTCCACTAACAACATTATCCCACTCTGACTTAACCCCATTTATACTAACTCTCTGTTTCCTTTGGAATAGCCATGCCCTAATCCAAGTTAATATAGCACCCCCAATACCATGAGCTTCTATTTTTTTAATTAGTCTTTCATGTGGCACTGTATCAAAAGCTTTGCTAAAGTCAAGGTACACAACATCACACTCCTTACCACTATCAACTGCCTCAACTATGCTGGAATAAAAAGTTAGCAAATTTGTTAAACATGAGCGGCCATTTGTAAAACCATGTTGCGACTCATTTATTAATTTATGTTTTTCAAGATGGAGACGAATTGTATTTGCAATTATTGATTCAAGTAACTTTCCCACAATAGACGTTAGGCTAATTGGCCGATAGTTTGACGCAAGTGATCTATCTCCTTTCTTAAAAATTGGTACCACATTAGCTACCTTCCATGACTCTGGCACTCTGCCTGACTATTGATTTATTAAATATGGTAGACAGTGGCTCGGAAAGCTCCTCTTTGCATTCTTTAAGCACCCTGGCAAACACTTCATCCGGCCCTGGGGATTACATAAGAACATAAGAACAAAGGCAACTGCAGAAGGCCTATTGGCCCATACGAGGCAGCTCCTATCTATAACCACCCAATCCCACTCATATACTTGTCCAACCCGCGCTTGAAACAATCGAGGGACCCCACCTCCACAATGTTACGCGGCAATTGGTTCCACAAATCTACAACCCTGTTACTGAACTAGTATTTACCCAAGTCTTTCCTAAATCTAAACTTATCCAATTTATACCCATTGTTTCGTGTTCTGTCTTGTGTTGATACTTTCAATACCCCATTAATATCCCCTTTGTTATGTCCATTCATCCACTTGTAAACCTCTATCATGTCGCCCCTAACTCTTCGCCTTTCCAGTGAATGCAACTTAAGCTTTGTTAATCTTTCTTCATATGAAAGATTTCTAATTTGGTTTTAGTTTTTCTAATTGTTTAATTACATCCTCCCTGGTAACTGCTAAACTAGTCAACCTGTCCTCATCCCCACCCACATAGACTTGTTCGGCTGAAGGCATATTGTTAAGTTCTTCTTGAACTTAACTGGCACAGGAGCGGGGCAAGTAGCAAGGGCTATGGTGAGCCCGTAACTTACCTGGCACAAGAGCAGGGCTGTAACTATGTTCGAGAAGGCACTAAGCCACGAGGACTATATAGCCCTTGGAAGGGATGGGGATAAGGATTTGGGATGGGACGAGGGAAAGGAATGGTCCCCAACCACTTGGACGGTCGGGGATTGAACTCTGACCTGCATAAAGCGAGACCGCCGCTCTACCGTACTAAAGTAAACTCGGTCAATGTACTCCAAGGAAGTGAGATAGACCTCTCCTTGTGGTTCCCAGGATCGACGTGCGCGCGGCCCGGTCTCTTACCAGGCCTCCTGGTTGGTAGTCTGATCAACCAGGTTGTTGGACGCAGCTGCTGACGAATGAATCAGGGTGTTTACAACGTCCTGGGCTTTACATAGCTCTATGTAAAGAGCTCTATGATTATATTACCCTGCTGACGTCATCACCGCTCTGGCGACATAAGCACTGCTGATTGGGCAGTAATTCCTTACCCTCAGGTGATTGGTGGAGGCTTCTGGACCACCTTGGGGCCTGACAGCTGGGTGGATAGCGTTTCGGATTCGTAGTCCTGAGGTTCCGGGTTCGATCCCCGGTGGAGGCGGAGACAAATGGGCAAAATGTTTGTTTCACCCTGATGCCCCTGTTACCTAGCAGTAAATAGGTACCTGAGAGTTAGACAGCTGCTATGGGCTGCTTCCTGGGGGGTGGAGGCATAGTCGAGGACCGGGCCGCGGAGACATTAAGCCCCGAAATCATCTCAAGATAACCTTAAATCTAAGATTGTACAAAGATTTGATGTCATACAAATACCATAGTTCCTACACTGCTAATGCTGTCAGTTCCTCTGAGAATTTTGTAGGTGGTGATCATGTCTCCCCTAACTTCTGTTTTCCAGGGATCTGAGGTATCATTCCCGTAGCCTTTCCTCGTAACTCATACCTCTCAGCTCTAGGACTAATCTGGTGGCATACCTCTGAATCTTCTCGAACTTTCCTTTGTGTTTAACTATGAATGGACTCTAGGCTGGAGCTGCATACATCAGGATTGGTCTGACGTGTGTGTGTGTGTGTGGATGTGTTTATTTACTATTTACGCCTGCAAAATCGAGCTGTTAGCTTTTGGGCTCCGCCTTTCTAACCGATCTATTTTTCCTATATTATATCTACTACATATGTATCTCTAGCGCGCGCGCACACGCACACACACACACACACACACACGTGTGTGTGTGTGTGCGGAGGGGGGATATATATGTAGTTGTGAGGGGGGGGTTGAGGAAAAGCATGTGTGTGTGTGTGTGTATGAGCGCGCGCGCGTGCGACTGCCGGCCTGTCTGTCTGTCTGCTCTTGTAAGTGCAAGAACTGGCCATCTGATGCCTATCTCAACAAGCTCTGGTAATACGCATTAGCACCGCCTGCCTCACCCGGCACTGTGCACTCAAGCACGCACGTGCGTGTGCACACACACACACACACTCACACACACACTGTAGGCTCACAGTAGGTTTGAGCCCAGTAGGCTCAGGAACCTGTACATTAGTTGATTGACAATTGAGAGGCGGGACCAAAGAGCCAGAGCTCAACCCCCGCAAGTACAACTAGGTGAGTATACACACACACACACTGTAAGGGGGTCTGATAGCTGAGTGGACAGAGCGCGGGACTCGTAATCCTGTAGCCCGGGTTAGTTTCCTGGCACCGGCAGAGATAAATGAGCAGTTTTTTTTTCACTCTGATGCTCCTGTTACCTAGCAGTAAATAGGTAGCTGGGAGTTAGACAGCTGTTACGGAGCTGCTTCCTGGTGTGTGTGTGTGTGTGTGTGTGTGTGTGTGTGTGTGTGTGTGTGTGTGTGTGTGTGTGTGTGTGTGTGTGTGTGTGTGTGTGTGAAAACACAATTAGTAAGTAGTTAGTAACAGTTGATTGATTGACAGTTGAGAGGCGGGCCGAAAGAGCAGAGCTCAACCCCCGCAAGCACAACTAGGTGAACACACACACACACACACACACACACATTCAGAACATCATTCAGAAACCTAAGTAAGGAGGCATTTAGGGCGCTTTACACTGCCTACGTAAGGCCAGTCTTAGAGTATGCCGCCTCATCATGGAGTCCCCATCTGAAGAAGCATATAATGAAACTGGAAAAGGTTCAGAGGTTTGCAACGAGACTCGTCCCAGAGCTACGAGGGATGGGGTATGAAGAGCGCCTGAGGGAACTGTGCCTTACGACACTAGAAAGAAGAAGGGAGAGGGGGGACATGATAGGAACGTATAAGATACTCAGAGGAATTGACAGAGTGGACATAGACGAAGTGTTCACACGGAATAGTAACAGAACGAGAGGACATGGATGGAAGCTTGAAACTCAGATGAGTCACAGAGATGTAAGGAAGTTTTCTTTTAGCGTGAGAGTAGTGGGGAAATGGAATGCACTTCAGGAACAGGTTGTGGAAGCAAATACTATTCATAATTTTAAAACCAGGTATGATAGGGAAATGGGACAGGAGTCATTGCTGTAAACAACCGATGCTCGAAAGGCGGGATCCAAGAGTCAATGCTCGATCCTGCAAGCACATATAGGTGAGTACATATAGGTGAGTACACACACACACACACACACACACACACACACACACACACACACACACACACACACACACACTCACACACATCTCAATAAAAAGGCTTACATGTAAAAATCACGTGAATAAATTTGAAATATCGAAAACATAGGATAAAAGGCACGTAGGAGACTGGGAAGCCCAGAGAGAGAGAGCGAGAGAGAGAGGGAAAAGAACTCCCAACACACACTCCTCCAACGAGCAGTTGCAAGAGCAACAGCCGCGATATGATTATCCTTGCAACAATCACAGAGGAAACAATATTTTCAAGAAGTTGCAATAGCTCAATGTTCACCTATTAGACAGCAAGACTCCGCCAGATGGAAAAAATTAAGGACAGAGAAATATAGACACAGGCACAGACTAAGAGAAAGAGAGATAGAGAGATGGACAAGCATACACAGACAGACAGACAGACAGACAGACAGACAGGCACAGAGAGAGACAGACTCAAAGATGCACAGACTGACACACAGACATCAAACAAAACATACATCCTCATACACACACACACACACACACACACACACACACACACACACACACACACACACACACACACACACACACACACACACACACTTCACCGCCATTATTAACGATGATAAACCCGTTATTAGGAGGGGGGCGAGCGCCCCCTCATTAACATATTACCCAAATGTTGTTCCTCATTACCTAAAAAGTTCTTTTCCAGAATCTTAACTTCAAACTTTATATTTGTTTTTTGCTCTTTAGCGAAAGACGTTTTCTGCTTAATTTCGCTCTCGTGGTTATATATTTTGCTATCATTATATACGCTATCTATATATTATATATTTTTATATATTTTATATTGTTATATATTTTATATTTTTGCTATCATTATATGCTCTTATATACGCTCTTTGCTCCTCTATCTTAATCTAGTCTTTATTGATACAATCTGCCACAGTTGTTGGGATATATGAGTGTTCCCTGAAAGACAATCACGGTTTAAGTGCTGTAGTTTTCACTTAAAATCGACTTTAATGCATTCAGATATTTCTTTCATTCTCGAGTTCCTTCTCATGATTAGCTTCCAATGTATGTCCAAAAATTATCAGGAAATCCTACGGTCAAGTAACGGGCGTGCAAGTGGTGCACAAGTTGGAGAAACAGGCAAGAGAATCCTGGAATAGGCTTCAGTGGACGAGGGAATGCCTAAGCGACAGGAGACAGAGTGTCAGAGTAAGGAAAGCAGTGATAAGCTACCAGCGAGGTCCCACAGGAGTAAATACTAGGATCTATCTTCTTCTATATTTGAAAATATCTTCCAGACAACTCCAAAATTATCAGGAGGGATGAATTTGGTATAAAACTGTCAGAAATGATAGATTCATCTTTTCTTTTTAAGACTGTGAGGGGTCGACTAGTTATGCCCCTTTATGTGTAGTGGGTGCGTGTTGAACAGTCTGATGTCACCTCTGTCATCTTGAACAGTCTGATGTCACCTCTTGTCACCTTGAACAGTCTGATGTCACCTCTGTTATCTTGAACAGTCTGATGTCACATCTGTCACCTTACCTATGATGTCAAACTACCACAACCACACATTCTCAAGATGACATTCCTTTTTCTTATCTCCTTTTACTCCTGTTTCTATAAATTGCTGAACGAGGACGCCGTCTTGAGTCTGTTAACGACCCTTACCGCCATGCCATTAATAGCTCACGACACCCAAATTAAAAACATACCCCCTGAGATGAGGGGGAACGTCTCCTGAGTCACCTAGGAACCCTCCTATCAATAACCGGAGCTGTGAAAGGAATTTTCCTATTAAGGTTAAACGCACTTTTGAGATCAGGGATTACCTGGTCAGAAACTTATCAAGGGCCTTCCATGCCTGAAAGCTGATCTAGTACACGTCCACGAACCATAGATTGGAACACCAGGATGTTTCATGCCTGAACTCACCTCTTGACCCGATGTAAACACAGTGTAGGTGGTCAAACTCCAAGGGGGTAGATGCATCAGAGAGAACATGTGTAAGTTGAGCACTTGCACATTGACAGGCTGGTTGACCAGACCACACACTAGAAAGTGAAGGGACGACGACGTTTCGGACTATTCTCCTGTCGATGAGAATAGTCCAGGACGGACCGAAACGTCGTCGTCCCTTCACTTTCTAGTGTGTGGTCTGGTCAACATATTTCAGCCACGTTATTGTGACTCCTCGCCTGCATTGATAGGTTTTGCAAGGTAGACGCAAAGTGGAGCCACAGGGATCTGATAGCATGCTTAGGTGTACGATTAGCAAGCAATCAACGGATGAAATGGAAGATATTCCATTTATACCGTAACATATACAATAAAGCTATTAGTAGGCGGGAGATGAAGAACAAGACTTCGCTTACTCGTAGTCACTGACAGGTAATCACTGACAGGTAAGAGGTGACAGGTAATCACTGACAGGTAAGCGCTGACAGGTAAGCTCAAGGTACCGGGTATTGGATAGATCCATCCTCCTGTGACGTGAGGGAGATTGCCTCTTTGATGGTCGTCTATCCTACACCTGTTCCTCGCATTTTTCTCCTCTCCCTCTCTATGCCACATTCTCTTCCTTCCTCCCTGATGCCCTGGCCTCTCCTCATCTTCCGTTGGTGCTACTTCCTCTTTCCTCACCGTTTGTGTGGCTTTTCTTTCTCATTGTCTCTTGCTTTTAACCATTTTCCTACTTTTCCACTTCTTTCGTTCTGTTCTAATATGGTTCTCTGTGTATTCGTGTTCATCTTCATTCGTGTTCAGGCGGGCTGTCCGCCTTGCTGACACGATGTTATGATAACAGGCGCGCTATCCTTCTTGCTGACTCCGTCCCCCCATCCCTCCCATCTTTTCCAACCCATTCTGCCCCCCCTGGTCCCATTCCCAGCTCCTCTCACCCCCTCCCCCTCAACCCCCCAACCCCCCCAACCGTGTCTCACGGCTACTCAATATTGAACCACCTATCATGCTTCAAAATAGGAAACCGGGTGAATGCGTGATAAATGGCCCTCAGTATTTCAGTGTTTCTTGCTTGGAGTGGGGGGAGGGGGGGGGGGGGGTTGTGGAGCCTGGTTGGGGGGGATGGGTGTGTGGGGCCTGGTAGTGGGGGGGGGGGGTGCTTCGCTTGGTAGGGGGGGAGGGGACCTAGTTTTATGACTACGTAATTTAATTATTCATAATTTTAGTACATTTATAATTGTGGAGTATATGTAAAAAATGAACATTCTACCCTTCAAACCGGTAGGTCATCTACCCCTGAAGCTGGTGGGTCAGTAATCTATCCCTGAAGCTGGTGGGTCAGTAATCTACCCCTGAAGACAATGGGTCAACAATCTACCCCTGAAGCCAGTGGTCAACAATCTACCCCTGAAGCCAGTGGTCAACAATCTACCCCTGAAGCCAGTGGGTCAACAATCTACCCCTGAAGCCAGTGGGTCAACAATCTACCCCTGAAGCCAGTGGGTCAACAATCTACCCTTGAAGACAATGGGTCAACAATCTACCCCTGAAGCCAGTGGGTCAACAATCTACCCCTGAAGCCAGTGGTCAACAATCTACCCCTCAAGCCAGTGGGTCAACAATCTACCCTTGAAGACAATGGGTCAACAATCTACCCTTGAAGCCAGTGGTCAACAATCTACCCCTCAAGCCAGTGGGTCAACAATCTACCCCTCAAGCCAGTGGGTCAACAATCTACCCTTGAAGACAGTGGGTCAACAATCTACCCCTCAAGCCAGTGGGTCAACAATCTACCCCTGAAGCTGGTGGGTCAACAATCTACCCCTGAAGCCAGTGGTCAACAATCTACCCCTGAAGCTGGTGGGTCAACAATCTACCCCTCAAGCCAGTGGGTCAACAATCTACCCCTGAAGCTGGTGGGTCAACAATCTACCCCTCAAGCCAGTGGGTCAACAATCTACCCCTGAAACCAGTGCGTCAACAATCTACCCCTGAAGCTGGTGGGTCAACAATCTACCCCTGAAGCCAGTGGTCAACAATCTACCCCTGAAGCCAATGGGTCAACAATCTACCCCTGAAGCCAGTGGGTTAACAATCTACCCCTCAAACCAGTAGATCAACAATATACCCCTCAAACCAGTAGATCAACAATATACCCCTCAAACCAGTAGATCAACAATATACCCCTCAAACCAGTAAATCAACAATATACCCCTCAAACCAGTAAATCAACAATATACCCCTCAAACCAGTAGATCAACAATATACCCCTCAAACCAGTAGATCAACAATATACCCCTCAAATCAGTAGATCAACAATATACCCCTCAAACCAGTAGATCAACAATCTACCCCTCAAACCAGTAGATCAACACTATACCAGTCCAAAAACTACTGTCCATGGATCACTCCCGAGGGTCAATAATGCCGACGCAAAGTACCCAACTACACCCAATGGTTACCAACAAATGTAAAGTGCTTAGAGTCCGCACAGAGCCGGACTCTTTGTCAGATTATAGATTGCGTCTAACTCCCCCCGCCTCTAAAGCACACTCCGGGCTCGCCATAGCCCGTGCTACTTGGAACTTTAAATCTGTGTAAATCTAAAAATTGTAAATCTGTGGGTGATCTACACCCACAGATTTACACTCAGAGTGATTTGCACCCACAGATTTACACTCAGGGTGATTTGCACCCACAGATTTACACTCATAAGGTGATCTACACCCACAGATTTACATTCATAGGGTGATCTACACCCACAGATTTACACTCATAGGGTGATTTACACCCACAGATTTACATTCATAGGGTGATCTACACCCACAGATTTACACTCATAAGGTGATCTACACCCACAGATTTACACTCATAGGGTGATTTACACCCTCAGATTTACACTCATAGGGTGATTTACACCCACAGATTTACACTCATAGGGTGATCTACACCTACAGATTTACATTCATAGGGTGATCTACACCCATAGATTTACACTCATAGGGTGATCTACACCCACAGATTTACATTCATAGGGTGATCTACACCCACAGATTTACACTCATAGGGTGATCTACACCCACAGATTTACACTCATAAGGTGATCTACACCTACTGATTTACACTCATGAGGTGATCTACACCCACAGATTTACACTCATAAGGTGATCTACACCTACTGATTTACACTCGTGAGGTGATCTACACCCACAGATTTACACTCATAAGGTGATCTACACCAACAGATTTACACTCATAGGGTGATCTACACCCCACAGATTTACACTCATAGGGTAATCTACACCCACAGATTTACACTCATAGGGTGATCTACACCCACAGATTTACACTCAGGGTGATCTACACCCACAGATTTACACTCATACGGTGATCTACACCTACAGATTTACACTCAGGGTGATCTACACCCACAGATTTACACTCATAGGGTGATCTACACCCCACAGATTTACACATAGGGTAATCTACACCCACAGATTTACACTCATAGGGTGATCTACACCCACAGATTTACACTCATAAGGTGATCTACACCCACAGATTTACACTCAGGGTGATCTACACCCACAGATTTACACTCATAAGGTGATCTACACCCACAGATTTACACTCAGGGTGATCTACACCCACAGATTTACACTCATAAGGTGATCTACACCCACAGATTTACACTCAGGGTGATCTACACCCACAGATTTACACTCATAAGGTGATCTACACCCACAGATTTACACTCAGGGTGATCTACACCCACAGATTTACACTCATAAGGTGATCTACACCCACAGATTTACACTCAGGGTGATCTACACCCACAGATTTACACTCATAAGGTGATCTACACCCACAGATTTACACTCAGGGTGATCTACACCCACAGATTTACACTCAGGGTGATCTACACCCACAGATTTACACATAGGGTGATTTACACTCCTCTGCAGACTGTTCCCAAGCTGTATAATGCGTTGTTATAATTAAATCATTAACATATTATTTGTTAAACAGTGTTAAGGTTGGGCTTGATCGTGTGTGTGTACCGGTCAGTTGAGTGTTATGACTGTGTAGAAAATCTTTGTCAACACGAAGTTATTCAGGAGGTCTTCAGCTGTGCTTAGTGTAATGGCTCTCTAACAATGGTCATGGTGGACAGAAGTAAATATATGCTGTGCTTAGTCTAATGGCTCTCTAACTCTGATCATGTTAGACAGAAGTAAATATATGCTGTGCTTAGTCTAATGGCTCTCTAACTCTGATCATGTTAGACAGAAGTAAATATATGCTGTGCTTAGTCTAATGGCTCTCTAACTCTGATCATGTTAGACAGAAGTAAATATATGCTGTGCTTAGTCTAATGGCTCTCTAACAATGGCCATGTTGGACAGAAGTAAATGTGGATGTTGTGCTTAGTCTAACGACTCTCTAACAATGGCCAAGTTAGACAGAAGTAAATATATGTTGTGCTTAGTCTAATGGCTCTCTAACAATGGCCATGTTGGACAGAAGTAAATATGGATGCTGTTCTTAGTCTAATGGCTCTCTAACAATGGCCATGTTGGACAGAAATAATTATGGATGTTCTGGTTAGCGTTGTGAATGAATAGATATGTGAGGTGTATACATACACAGATATCACAATAGCCTGATGCATCAAATGCACAAATCCACAAGGGGGTCTAGTCGACTAAGGCAGCGTTTGGGATCCTCTCGGGCGGAAGTTCGAAACCCTCATCACGGCCCTTGTGGATTTGTTCATATGTAGTGTGTTTGTGGGGTGCAGACAGGCCGCACCTCTCCATAATAGCAGTAAAATAAAAGCCAAAAATCATCGTTCTAGAAAATGATAACGGCTCACGAAATAACCATAATATCCCGTTTTCTGTTTTGGGTCCTCTGGCAGGTTAAGATAACGACATTTTAATACGACTGTTTCTTGACGTTGGGGAACCTTAGGAGTACGATCTGCTGCTATATACTTTACCTCAACACGACATAAACACGAAATTCCTCCCGGGTACAGGGTAGAGGATTTAAGGGTGACTTAGGCAGGAGGGGAGAGTGGTAAGGCGGTACAGTTATCCTGTAATCTGTGAGGAAATGTGTACTTAAGAACAGGCTGAGTGAGATAGCTCCAAGGTGCTCATCGCCAGAGAGGTGGGTTTCGTACGCTGTAAAGCCGGGATGTTGAGCTTTATGGGGGTCTTCAGACGCGTGGGTGGAGTGGGGGGGAGGGGGGATTATGGGGCGGGAAGATGGGTGGATTGGGGGGGGGGAGGTTGCAAGGGTGACGGTGCAACACAGTTGTACAGTGATTGTTGCTTGTTTGCTTTGATTTCTTCCCATTTCCCTGTCTGCCTTCCTCCCCTCCCTCCCTCCTTTTTCCTGCTCAGTCTCTTTGCTCTCCTTTCCTTTCTCTTTTTCACTTCTTTTCCCCTTTCTTTCTCCTGCTCTTTCTCTATCCTTTTCCCTCCTGTCCACCTTCCTTACCCGTTCGGACACACATGGACACGGATACATATTTGTACAAAATCCTGAGACACTTCTTAGTCCTCAAGAGAGTACACCCAGCCCATGTCCCATATATATATATATTTATATATATATATATATATATATATATATATATATATATATATATATATATATATATATATATATATATATATAGCCTACACAGCCTCCTCCTGAAAAGCCCTGGTGCAAATGAGCGTTTTAAGGGGCGAGAATTACAACCTTGGGAAGGAAGATCGTTGAGGGGGTAAAACTGGTTGGGCAACATTTGCATAAAAGCTAATATTGATATCACGTTGCGATGTGAAGTCTCCTAGTTGCTTGCTTCATCTCCAGCTTCATCTTACGCTGCTGCTGAAGCTGTTAGTGGTGATGCTCTTCCCTAAAATAATACGTCGTACACACGTATCCTGGGATGCTTCCGGACGCAGGTTCGAATCCTCGTCACGGCCCCTGTGGATTTGTTCATAATACATCGTATTTTGACGTGTAAATCCCCCCTAAAGGCACAATTATGATGTATTATAAATCACAGTGATTCGGAAAAAAACGGGTTATGGCGTTTTCTATATGTGGGTCCTCGTTTAGGTTAGGTTCGGGTAATTCAGTACATCATTTTTGTGACGTTGTGAGTAATAGTGCTGGTTGGGATAATGATAGTACTAGTTGTACCAATTGTAGTGCTGTACAAACAGGAATGATGTACAATTTGTACACAAGTCACATTAATTTTCTCCATAGATCAGCCGCCCTATACACATGGAGATCAAACTAACATGATATATCTATAAGAAAATTATTGGTGCAGGACTGGCATCGAACCTGGATCCTGCTATTTCCAAACCAGTATTTACCCTGGTCTTTCCTGAATCTAAATTTATTCAATTTATATCCATTGTTTCGTGTTCCATTTTGTGCTGACGTGTAACATATAAACATATAATTGAACAGTTGGGGGGGGGGGCTGTTTCATAGTGGCTGTGAGCTATAAGTGAGAGGTAATTGTTAACTATACCTCATGTAGTTACGGGCTCGCCATAGCCCGTGCTACATCGACATGTTGTTCCCAGCAGCTGAATCTAAATCTACTTCTGAATAGAATGAAGATAGACAGCTGAATAGAATCTACTTCTATTTCTACTTCTATTTCTACTTCTACTTCTACTACTATTTCCTGATTATTTAAGTAAATATTTTGAGAGCATTTCTCTGCACTCTTTCTAATTATCTGATATTTCTACAGGTAAGGGCACTGCACCACTGCTGCATACTTCAACTGTGGTCTGACGAATGTTGTGAGTATACTTCCTTTAGTATTTAAACAGTTACTCCCAGATTGTGACCCATCAAACATTTAATAAATGTCCGAAACCTCTATATCTTTCCTAAATCATGGGTACTTAAGTTTCTAATTTTTACCCAGTTTATGAGTTTCACACTAAGTCACCCGAGGTTATTAGACTACATTATAAACATCAACAAGCTGCAGTGATTGAGAAAAGATGTATAGGTTTCGTATATGGACGTGTAAATGCCTGTTGAATCCTAACGCTCATCATTTTCAGGTCCATCTTAACATTTGTTCGGGTTAAACTCAAATAGCCACGTGTTGGGCCAAGCCTTGAGATTGTTCAGGACATCTTGAAGCCTCATGCTGGCCTCTATAACAATCTTTTCTATAATTAGAGCAGCAGCAGCAAATAATGATAGGAATGTGTCTATACCCTCTGGAAGATCATTTACGTATATCAGAAATGTTGTGTGTGTTTGCGTGTGCCCAAGGCAGTGGGCGTGTGTGTGTGTGTGTGTGTGTGTGTGTGTGTGTGTGTGTGTGTGTGTGTGTGTGCGTGCGTGCGTGAGAGAGCGTGTTTGTACAAATGAATGAGATGGTTTCTGCGATGCTGAGTCTTGGAGATGTGTCAAGATTTGGGCAGGACAAAGTTGAAAAGGCACCGCCAGACTGACACGAGAGAGAGAGAGGGAGGGGGGGGATGGAGAGGGAGAGAGAGAGAGAGAGAGAGAGAGAGAGAGAGAGAGAGAGAGAGAGAGAGAGAGAGAGAGGGGATGGAGAGTGGGAGGGACAGAGATAAAGAGAGATTCATTCATTCATTCATTCATTCATTCATTCATTCATTCATTCATTCATTCCCAGGGCCAGAACACGTTACTCGTTAATAGTAACTAATGTTTATATTTGCCTCAGTTATATAAATTTACGTTATATACGTTATAATTTTAATTTACGTTATAATTTACGTTGTGGTGGGTATGTGGGCCTGCGGGCCGCTCCAAGCAACAGCCTGGTGGACCAAACTCTCACAAGTCGAGCCTGGCCTCGGGCCGGGCTTGGGGAGTAGACGAACTCCCAGAACCCCATCAACCAGGTATACACAACCACCCACACCAGCATCTATATACACCGAGTGGCTATATACCCGTGGCACTATATACATTTGAGGATTTACTTCAGTCCTGTGTTTCTGTACCGCAGTTGGCTCACAGTCGAATGGCCCAGGGTTCGACTCCCGCGCAGGACGGATATGTTTGAGTGTCTACGTGTTTGGTTCATGGGCATTTTACTAGTTTCTTAAGGTCATATATTATTTAGCCTGATTCTGCGAGTATTGGTGGATCCTAAATCCATTCTGAAGGTGGTAGTGGATCCCATATCCATTCTGTAGGTGGTAGTGGATCCCATATCCATTCTGTAGGTGGTAGTGGATCCCATATCCATTCTGTAGGTGGTAGTGGATCCCATATCCATTCTGTAGGTGGTAGTGGATCCCATATCCATTCTGTAGGTGGCAGTGGATCCCATATCCATTCTGTAGGTGGTAGTGGATCCCATATCCATTCTGTAGATGGTAGTGGATCCCATATCCATTCTGTAGGTGGTAGTGGATCCCATATCCATTCTGTAGGTGGTAGTGGATCCCATATCCATTCTGTAGGTGGTAGTGGATCCCATATCCATTCTGTAGGTGGTAGTGGATCCCATATCCATTCTGTAGGTGGTAGTGGATCCCATATCCATTCTGTAGGTGGTAGTGGATCCCATATCCATTCTGTAGGTGGTAGTGGATCCCATATCCATTCTGTAGGTGGTAGTGGATCCCATATCCATTCTGTAGGTGGTAGTGGATCCCATATCCATTCTGTAGGTGGTAGTGGATCCCATATCCATTCTGTTGGTGGCAGTGGACCCCATACCTGTCCTGTAAAGGGTTGGTGAAAGAAACTCTACCCATTTGTTTCCGCCTCCACCGGGAATTGAACCCGGAAGCGTAGAAGACTACGAACCCCGAGCACCGTCCACTCAGCCGTCAGACCCCTAGGCTGGACCAGCTCCCACGACCTCCAATACGACCTTGCACCAGGAGTATAATATCGCCCTTATGTCACCAGGCAGAAGCCTCATAATTGGTTGTTGAGACGGGCTGGAGATAACAGCCTATTACCCATAATTCACGGGAAGGTGAGGAGGTGTTCTCACCTATCTGTGACTACGGTGAAGGGAAGGGAACTATCAGAGGGGAAAGCGCCAAGCCATTACGACTATATAGCACTGGGAAGAGGTCAGGATAAGGATTTGGGATGGGACGGGGGGAAAAGGAATGGTGCCCAATCATTTGGATGGTCGGGGATTGAACGCCGACCTGCATGAAGCGCCAAAGGCGGGACCAAAGAGCCAGAGCTCAACCCCCGCAAGCACAAATAGGTACCGTATGTTCGGTCAATTCAATACACCGAACTAGAGGTGCATAGATGTAACCATTTAAAACAAAAAATACTCTGCCCCTTTGTTTCAGTCTCGACCGGGAATCGAACCCGGGTTCATGGATTGTTGGCGTAACAACCCTTGGAGTAGCCTGGGTGGCCGGAAGTGACATTCACAGCTTTGTTTAATTACTTTAAATGCCACCGACATCTATTATAAACTCATTAAAACCCTGTCAATAATTTATTAAATTGAGCTCTGTCAACGAGAGGTTAATTAAGGATTTAAAATGAACGAATATTAATTGTAATGGTTAATTATATCAATTAATATTAATAGTGTATAGTGTATAGTGATCAGATCATAATAGACATGTAATATTACGTGAGAATAATTATGTATGCCATTAGTGAACATAGTATTCTTAGTATGGAAGTATTCAGTATTCTTAGTATGGAAGTATTCAGTATTCTTAGTAGTTAGTATTCAAACTTAGAGATAGTTAGATATTTGAACTTTATGTTAATCGACGTAGTTTATCATTGGCTATTTCTTTTGCCACGAGAACCAGACTTTGCTTCATACTGCAGATGAATGGTTAAGTATTGCAACAATTACATCCTGCGGGGTCACCATAGCCCGTGCTACTTGGAACTTTGTTCCAGGTAGCGAATCTTTAACAATCTTGAGGTTATCTTGAGATGATTTCGGGGCTCTTTAGTGTCCCCGCGGCCCGGTCCTCGACCAGGCCTCCACCCCCCAGGAAGCAGCCCGTGACAGCTGACTAACACCCAGGTACCTATTTTACTGCTAGGTAACAGGGGCATAGGGTGAAAGAAACTCTGCCCATTGTTTCTCGCCGGCGCCTGGGATCGAACCCAGGACCACAGGATCACAAGTCCAGCGTGCTGTCCGCTCGGCCGACTGGCTTCCTCCTAAAATGCCTAATGCATACTGTGATCCTATGTACATTCAACGCTACTGTGGCGCCTGGTATGAAAGTTCACTATAATTTGGACATTATATAGAGCCTTGGTAGAGTCGTTTGGGCAGTATAGAGTCCTGTTAAGGATGAACTGTTTCAGGCAAGAGTATTTAACACTCTAAGTTTGGATGTGCTGATAATAAATTTAAAATTTTAAAGTAATTTACAATTTCGTTGTAAAGTAGTTAGTGTTGAACTTCTTATGATTTATGAAAGATCTCCGACTTGTGAGGCTAAAATTAAAGTTTATTGTGCACCCCATACTCATCCTGTGAGTGGTAGTTTATTGTGCACCCCATACTCATCCTGTGAGTGGTAGTTTATTGTGCACCCCATACTCATCCTGTGAGTGGTAGTTTATTGTGCACCCCAAACTCATCCTGTGAGTGGTAGTTTATTGTGCACCCCATACTCATCCTGTGAGTGGTAGTTTATTGTGCACCCCATACTCATCCTGTGAGTGGTAGTTTATTGTGCACCCCATACTCATCCTGTGAGTGGTAGTTTATTGTGCACCCCATACTCATCCTGTGAACAATAGTTTATTGTGCACCCCATACTCATCCTGTGAGTGGTAGTTTATTGTGCACCCCATACTCATCCTGTGAGTGGTAGTTTATTGTGCACCCCATACTCATCCTGTGAGTGGTAGTTTATTGTGCACCCCATACTCATCCTGTGAGTGGTAGTTTATTGTGGGAACCGACCTGTGAGATTTATATTTATTTAATTTATATGAATTTATATTTACGTTAATTTATATACTTCGATAGCAATTTGTATAATGTTAAGTGGACTGTATTTCTGCAATAATCTCATAATCTCACAAATCGATCCTCTACACATTAGGGGGGGTTTATATTACACATATGCAGCCAATCAAATTACAGTAATAGCTACATACATTGATGAGGTTCCTTCTCTTATAGTACAGCAGGTTAGTCCACCAGGTATAACTAGAGTGTAGACACCAAATTATCCTCTTTGAGGTAGCTTCTATCACCCAGTAACTGGTGCACATAATCTTGCATCCTCGTCTTGACCTGTCAAAAGTGCGCTAGCTGTGAAGCCAGAATCCTATATATGACAAGTATATCAGAGAAAACAGTACATGGAACATGAGGACCTGGCTTAATTACCTTTAGTTTGAGGCTTCCATGTGATCTAACCGGATAACCCTACCCAATGACATTAATGGCCACTAATGATAGATAATGGGTTTCGGATAGACACTTAACTTGAATTTGTAGACAGCGTGTTGATAATGGTACACTTTTAGTTTCCATAACACTACGTCCAAGTAAATTTAACAGGAGCCGAATTTGCTCCCGTGTGAGCCTCTGGTCTAGTATAAACAACAATGGCTGCCCTCCTTCCTCCACTCTGACGCCTGGCTTACATTGTCCAGATTTCAGAACGTGATAGAAGGGTCACATTTACTCTACTTTAATATTGATAATTAAGTTAATTTATATAAGATGTTTTTATGATGGTAAAGTCCAAAGACTAATGTATTTAAGAACAATTCCCAGCAGAATAGCTGGTGAATTATAATAGTATGTGGTGATGATATCCCGTTTTCTATAGACGGTAATTCCACTACAAGTTACGTTTTCTATGGGTAACTTGTTGGTAATACAGCAACAAATATTATCTGTCTGTATGATATATTAAATGGTGTCGGATTTTCCGACATTTATTGTGCACCCCATACTCATCCTGTGAGTGGTAGTTTATTGTGCACCCCATACTCATCCTGTGAGTGGTAGTTTATTGTGCACCCCATACTCATCCTGTGAGTGGTAGTTTATTGTGCACCCCATACTCATCCTGTGAACAATAGTTTATTGTGCACCCTATACTCATCCTGTGAGTGGTAGTTTATTGTGCACCCCATACTCATCCTGTGAACAATAGCTTATTGTGCACCCCATACTCATCCTGTGAGCAATAGCTTATTGTGCACCCCATAATATATTAACAATATCACCTATATTTCACGCCTTATAATTACAATGTCAGCTAGTTACAAAGATTGTGCCACTTCAATAGCTATGTATTTACAACTAAACATTATACATTAATAGTAGGTCTTTTCTCTAATACATTGTTTTAGCTACAGCTGTTGTTGTTAAAGATTCGCTACCTGGAACTAAAAGTTCCAAGTAGCACGGGCTATGGTGAGCCCGTGGTGCCTTTTTTTTAGCTACAGCTGTATTATAGGGTAATAGGGAAGCTGCTGTTTTATAACTGCCAGTCTACACTCTATGCTGCCTGTTCCCTAATCTCATATGTCGTTTATCTACTGGAAGTGAACGTGGATACACTGTAACGACATATTTTTAATAAGCTATTGAGGTGGTCTTAATAACCCTTCAGAGGTTGATAGGTCCCTCATCTCTGCACCAAATACTGTAGGATTAGGCACTGTAGGATTAGGCACTGTAATATCAGGTACTGTAGGATTAGGCACTGTAGGATCAGGCACTGTAGGATTAGGCACTGTAGGATTAGGCACTGTAGGATTAGGCACTGTAATATTAGGCACTGTAGGATTAGGCACTGTATGATCAGGCACTGTAGGATTAGGCACTGTAGGATTAGGCACTGTAGGATCAGGCACTGTAGGATTAGGCACTGTAGGATTAGGCACGGTAGGATCCGGCAATGTAGGATTAGGCACGGTAGGATCCGGCAATGTAGGATTAGGCACTGTAGGATCAGGCACAGTAGGATCAGGCACTGTAATATTAGGCACTGTAGGATTAAGCACTGTTGTAGCATTAACCCTAACAAACACATTTCACTAATACTAACCCGGCCTGCTACTAGACCGACGCATTTTGACGTACACTCTGCCAAAAAATTGCCGTACTAGAAAATAGTGGCGGCTCGCGAAATCGACACATAGTCTCGTTTTCTGTTTTAGGTCCTCAGGTGGCTTAGGATACGGGCACTTTAATACGACCGTTTCTGGACGTTGGGGAAACCTTATGAGGACGTTCTGGCAATGCAACGAACACGTATTTTAACAACACTGAGTGTTGCAAGCAGCAGTATAACAGCATCATGATATAGAAACACAAGATGAGGCTCTTCAGCCAACATATGTTGGGTAGATATGACACAGCTTTTACAGCGGGTTAATTACATATTTTTATGGATGTGTAAGCTATGTGTAGGGGCCTGACGGCTGAGTGGACAGCGCTCGGGGTTCGTAGTTATGAGGTTACGGGTTCGATCCCCGGCGGAAATAAATTGGCAGTTTCTTTCACCCTGATGCCCCCCTGTTCACCTAGTGGTAAATAGGTACCTGGGAGTTAGTCAGCTGTCACGGGCTGCTTCTTGGGGGTGGAGGCATGGTCGAGGACCGGGCCGCGGGGACGCTAATAAGCCCCGAGATCATCTCAAGATAACCTCAAGATAAGCTGGCTGAAATTGCATTTCAGCTTTGTAAACACACATTAATCACATTCTGTGGTTGAGTATTTAATAACTAAACTATGCCACATGTATCTACATGTTTATGTAGGGCTGACGTAACTATATGTATTGTATATGTACTTGTTAGCTGTTGTTGTTGTTGTTAAAGATTTGCAACCCAGAACCAAAAGTTCCAAGTAGCACGGGCTATGGTGAGCCCGTAGTGCTAGTTAGCATTGTGAGAGCACTTGGATCACCTTCGGTGGTTGAGAACTTGTCATGTGATCACACTGCTGTGGTACGCCTTCTCTCACACTGTTCACGGAGAACGGAAGAACATATATGTGTGTGTGGGTTACCATTGTAAATATATAGCCTCTTCTGACTCAGAAAGTTGAACAAAAAATTATAGAAAGTTGTATATTATTGTATATTGTATATATTGTTGTATAGTTGTATAGTTGTATAGTTGTATATTGTATATTGTATATAGTAAGTAGTTAGTGCTAAGAGGTGAATTTTACCTGGTTGATGGGGTTCTGGGAGTTCTTCTACTCCCTAAGCCCGGCTCGAGGCCAGGCTTGACTTGTGAGAGTTTGGTCCACCAGGCTGTTGCTTGGAGCGGCCCACAGGCCCACATATACCTGCTTGATGGGGTTCTGGGAGTTCTTCTACTCCCCAAGCCCGGCCCGAGGCCAGGCTTGACTTGTGAGAGTTTGGTCTACCAGGCTGTTGCTTGGAGCGGCCCGCAGGCCCACATATACCTGGTTGATGGGGTTCTGGGAGTTCTTCTACTCCCCAAGCCCAGCCCGAGGCCAGGCTTGACTTGTGAGAGTTTGGTCCACCAGGCTGTTGCTTGGAGCGGCCCGCAGGCCCACATATACCTGGTTGATGGGGTTCTGGGAGTTCTTCTACTCCCCAAGCCCAGCCCGAGGCCAGGCTTGACTTGTGAGAGTTTGGTCCACTAGGCTGTTGCTTGGAGCGGCCCGCAGGCCCACATATACCTGGTTGATGGGGTTCTGGGAGTTCTTCTACTCCCTAAGCCCGGCTCGAGGCCAGGCTTGACTTGTGAGAGTTTGGTCCACTAGGCTGTTGCTTGGAGCGGCCCGCAGGCCCACATATACCTGGTTGATGGGGTTCTGGGAGTTCTTCTACTCCCCAAGCCCGGCCCGAGGCCAGGCTTGACTTGTGAGAGTTTGGTCCACCAGGCTGTTGCTTGGAGCGGCCCGCAGGCCCACATACCCACCACAGCCCGGTTGGTCCGGCACTCCTTGGAGGAAATAATCTAGTTTTCTCTTGCAATCTTTAATCATTGCTCCTGCAAAGAAAACGAAATATGCAAATGACGTACAATTCAGACTTAGAATGAATTATTCACAATCAGAGGTCTGGTCATGGCCAGACCCAGGCTAACCTCTTCTTGATGAATTAACTAGACTAAATATCGGACCCTGATGAATGAACTAGGCTAAATATCGCGCTCTAGCCCCTCCAGGTAGAAACGATTAAATTACTCTGGCAAGATACAAGTTCCAAGGAAAAGGTTCCAAGGAAAAGGTCCCAAGGTAAAGGTCCCAAGGTAAAGGTCCCAAGGAAAAGGTCCCAAGGTAAAGGTCCCAAGGAAAAGGTCCCAAGGTAAAGGTCCCAAGGTAAAGGTCCCAAGGTAAAGGTCCCAAGGAAAAGGTCCCAAGGAAAAGGTCCCAAGGTAAAGGTCCCAAGGTAAAGGTCCCAAGGAAAAGGTCCCAAGGAAAAGGTCCCAAGGTAAAGGTCCCAAGGTAAAGGTCCCAAGGAAAAGGTCCCAAGGTAAAGGTCCCAAGGTAAAGGTCCCAAGGTAAAGGTCCCAAGGAAAACCTACTGACCTAAGCATTGTGAGGAATGGAAACGAAAAGGCTCCATCAACATTCCTGAAACCAACATACGACTTACAGATACTCATCCCACTCCCTAAGTCATTAAATGATGAGAAGATAGTTCAAAGTCAGGATGATGACGTGTGTGGCACATGGGATACGAGGATAGGATAGGAGCTAGGATATAGAGATGGAGTGATGGAACGATACCTTCCAATCACTTGGGGCCATCGGGGAATCGATCGCCGACCTGCAAGAGGCGAGACCGACGCTCTACCGACCAGTTCAAGTACCCTGGTATCAAAATGAGACTGTACTCAGTACTAAATCTGTACTCGATCTAGTTGTGCTTGCTGGACGGTTGAGCTTCGGCTCTAGGGCCCCGTGTCCGTGTGTTGACATATATCCTGTGGAGATGTAAAAAGTATCCTGCGGATCTGTTTCTGACAGGTCAGACATCTGGAGACTTGCACTGCTGCATCCACAGTCTTGGGCGACTCCTGCCTCTTCTCAGTGTGCCTCCTGCTCCACTGCTGGGTGAAGAGAGGCATCAGGTGAAGGAAGGGAAGGGACGTTGATCAAATGATTCTCTCTCACACACTCTCTCTCTCTTTCTCTCTCTCTCTCTCTCTCTCTCTCTCTCTCTCTCTCTCTCTCTCTCTCTCTCTCTCTCTCTCTCTCTCTCTCTCTCTCTTTCTCTTTCTCTCTCCCTCTCTCTCCCTCTCTCTCTCTCTCTCTCTCTCTCTCTCTCTCTCTCTCTCTCTCTCTCTCTCTCTCTCTCTCTCTCTCTCTCTCTCTCTCTCTCTCTCTCTCTCTCTCTCTCTCTCTCTCTCTCCATCCCACACACACATTTGTTCTCTGCCACAAGAAAGTTAACCCCTTAGTTGAAACTCTATAAGATAAGCTTAAATTGCTCCCATCTCCTGAGATGGTGACGAGGCCCGCTCTATTGAGCTCTATTGAGCTCTATTGCAAGACGTTGCTACTGCAATGTAGAGGGAGGGGGGGGGGGGTGCAAGAGAGACTCAGGTGAATAGGAAAGAAGGGAATAGGGAAATAGATCATGGTGCAAATGAGGTGAATTGGGGAAAATAGGAGAGAGAGAGCAATATAGGAACCCAATTCAACCTTCTATTAAAAGCAGCGGCTCACAGATATCCACGTTTTCTGTGCATCAGATCGATAGGGTAAGTGGGTTGGTTGGGTTGGTTGAATATATTTTTTACATCTGTTCTCTGCCGCAGATGTGTCCATTTATTTACATGTATTTACCTTGTATATGTACATTGTTTTCTGTCCTCCGTGGGCAGGATAGATCTGTTAAACGTCTGTTCTACATATACAGTGTTCTAGGTATGTTCTTTTATGTATAATGTGTTCACATAGGTGAAATGTTATTCTGACCGGGTTGGTGAATGGCTTTTCCATCCTGTGAGTGGTGGTGGACCCCATATCTATCCTGTGAGCGGTGGTGGACCCCATATCTATCCTGTGAGTGGTGGTGGACCCCATACCCAACCTGTGAGTGGTGGTGGACCCCATACCTATCCTGTGAGTGGTGGTGGACCCCATACCCATCCTGTGAGTGGTGGTGGACCCCATATCTATCCTGTGAGCGGTGGTGGACCCCATATCTATCCTGTGAGCGGTGGTGGACCCCATACCCATCCTGTGAGGGGTGGTGGACCCCATACCCATCATGTGAGCAGTAGTGGACCCCATGCCCATCCTGTGAGCGATAGTGGACCCCATACCCATCCTGTGAGTGGTGGTGGACCCCATACCCATCCTGTGAGCGATGGTGGACCCCATACCTCTCCTGTGAGTGGTGGTGGACCCCATACCTATCCTGTGAGCGATAGTGGACCCCATACCTATCCTGTGAGCGATAGTAGACCCCATACCCATCCTGTGGGCGGTAATGGAGCCCATACCCATCCTGTGAGGGGTGGTGGACCCCATACCTATCCTGTGAGCGATAGTGAACCCCATACCTATCCTGTGAGCGATAGTGGACCCCATACCTATCCTGTGAGCGATAGTGGACCCCATACCCATCTTGTGAGCGATAGTGGACCCCATACCTATCCTGTGAGCGATAGTGGACCCCATACCCATCCTGTGGGCGGTAATGGACCCCATACCCATCCTGTGAGGGGTGGTGGACCCCATACCTATCCTGTGAGCGATAGTGAACGCCATACCTATCCTGTGAGCGATAGTGGACCCCATACCTATCCTGTGAGCGATAGTGGACCCCATACCCATCCTGTGAGGGGTGGTGGACCCCATACCTATCCTGTGAGCGATAGTGAACGCCATACCTATCCTGTGAGCGATAGTGGACCCCATACCCATCCTGTGAGCCGTTGCTGTGAAGGGCAGAGGGGCATAATATGTTCAGGAACTTGACCCCAAAACTAATTTAGATTAGCAAGTTAGTCTGGTTGATCAGTCCAGCAACCAGGAGGCCTGGTCGACGACCGGGCCGCGGGGACACTAAGCCCCGGAAGCACCTCAAGGTAGTCGCTAATTTTTCCATATAAATCTGCAGTCCTTAATAGCATGTATGCAATAGGCTAAAATAAATTCACCCCTGAAGCTAGTTGTTTAAGCAATTCCAAACTTAATTAGCCAATTACAAGGTTTGTTGACATATACAACAGTCAGTTTATAGACTTTATCAAACCCAGTTGTGATCCCACGAGTGAGTTCGAGTTGGTTTAATTTGTTTATTAAAAACTCCATTCTCATCTTGTGGGCAATTAGGTTCATGGTTTCAGTTTCACATAATTGGTACGAGGAATGGACCACAAAAACTTTGTAATTTACATTCGTGGTGAGGTAGTTATATACGAGTTTGATTACTAGGGGGGTAGTTGACCCTATACCCATCCTGTGAGTGGTAGTGGACCCCATACCCATCCTGTGAGTGGTAGTGGACCCCATACCCATCCTGTGAGTGGTAGTGGACCCCATACCCATCCTGTGAGTGGTAGTGGACCCCATACCCATCCTGTGAGTGGTAGTTGACCCCATACCCCATCCTGTGAGTGGTAGTGGACCCTTCTACCCATCCTGTGAGTGGTATTGACCCCATACCCATCCTGTGAGTGGTAGTGGACCCCATACCCATCCTGTGAGTGGTAGTGGACCCCATACCCATCCTGTGAGTGGTAGTGGACCCCATACCCATCCTGTGAGTGGTAGTGGACCCCATACCTATCCTGTGAGCGATAGTGGACCCCATACCTATCCTGTGAGCGATAGTGAACCCCATACCTATCCTGTGAGCGATAGTGGACCCCATACCCATCCTGTGAGCAGTAGTGGACCCCATACCCATCCTGTGAGCAGTAGTGGACCCCATACCCATCCTGTGAGCGGTGGTGGACCCTTATACCCATCCTGTGAGTGGTAGTGGACCCTTATACCCATCCTGTGAATGGTAGTGGACCCTTATACCCATCCTGTGAGTGGTAATGGACCCTTATACCCATCCTGTGAGTGGTAGTGGACCCTTATACCCATCCTGTGAGTGGTAATGGACCCTTATACCCATCCTGTGAGTGGTAGTGGACCCTTATACCCATCCTGTGAGTGGTAGTGGACCCCATACCCATCCTGTGAGAGGTAGTGGACCCCATACCCATCCTGTGAGCAGTAGTGGACCCCATACCCATCCTGTGAGTGGTAATGGACCCTTATACCCATCCTGTGAGAGGTAGTGGACCCCATACCCATCCTGTGAGCAGTAGTGGACCCCATACCCATCCTGTGAGTGGTAATGGACCCTTATACCCATCCTGTGAGTGGTAGTGGACACTTATACCCATCCTGTGAGTGGTAATGGACCCTTATACCCATCCTGTGAGTGGTAGTGGACCCTTATACCCATCCTGTGAGAGGTAGTGGACCCCATACCCATCCTGTGAGTGGTAGTGGACCCCATACCCATCCTGTGAGCGATGGTGGACCCCATACCTCTCCTGTGAGTGGTGGTGGACCCCATACCTATCCTGTGAGCGATAGTGGACCCCATACCTATCCTGTGAGCGATAGTAGACCCCATACCCATCCTGTGGGCGGTAATGGACCCCATACCCATCCTGTGAGGGGTGGTGGACCCCATACCTATCCTGTGAGCGATAGTGAACCCCATACCTATCCTGTGAGCGATAGTGGACCCCATACCTATCCTGTGAGCGATAGTGGACCCCATACCCATCTTGTGAGCGATAGTGGACCCCATACCTATCCTGTGAGCGATAGTGGACCCCATACCCATCCTGTGGGCGGTAATGGACCCCATACCCATCCTGTGAGGGGTGGTGGACCCCATACCTATCCTGTGAGCGATAGTGAACGCCATACCTATCCTGTGAGCGATAGTGGACCCCATACCTATCCTGTGAGCGATAGTGGACCCCATACCCATCCTGTGAGGGGTGGTGGACCCCATACCTATCCTGTGAGCGATAGTGAACGCCATACCTATCCTGTGAGCGATAGTGGACCCCATACCCATCCTGTGAGCCGTTGCTGTGAAGGGCAGAGGGGCATAATATGTTCAGGAACTTGACCCCAAAACTAATTTAGATTAGCAAGTTAGTCTGGTTGATCAGTCCAGCAACCAGGAGGCCTGGTCGACGACCGGGCCGCGGGGACACTAAGCCCCGGAAGCACCTCAAGGTAGTCGCTAATTTTTCCATATAAATCTGCAGTCCTTAATAGCATGTATGCAATAGGCTAAAATAAATTCACCCCTGAAGCTAGTTGTTTAAGCAATTCCAAACTTAATTAGCCAATTACAAGGTTTGTTGACATATACAACAGTCAGTTTATAGACTTTATCAAACCCAGTTGTGATCCCACGAGTGAGTTCGAGTTGGTTTAATTTGTTTATTAAAAACTCCATTCTCATCTTGTGGGCAATTAGGTTCATGGTTTCAGTTTCACATAATTGGTACGAGGAATGGACCACAAAAACTTTGTAATTTACATTCGTGGTGAGGTAGTTATATACGAGTTTGATTACTAGGGGGGTAGTTGACCCTATACCCATCCTGTGAGTGGTAGTGGACCCCATACCCATCCTGTGAGTGGTAGTGGACCCCATACCCATCCTGTGAGTGGTAGTGGACCCCATACCCATCCTGTGAGTGGTAGTGGACCCCATACCCATCCTGTGAGTGGTAGTTGACCCCATACCCCATCCTGTGAGTGGTAGTGGACCCTTCTACCCATCCTGTGAGTGGTATTGACCCCATACCCATCCTGTGAGTGGTAGTGGACCCCATACCCATCCTGTGAGTGGTAGTGGACCCCATACCCATCCTGTGAGTGGTAGTGGACCCCATACCCATCCTGTGAGTGGTAGTGGACCCCATACCTATCCTGTGAGCGATAGTGGACCCCATACCTATCCTGTGAGCGATAGTGAACCCCATACCTATCCTGTGAGCGATAGTGGACCCCATACCCATCCTGTGAGCAGTAGTGGACCCCATACCCATCCTGTGAGCAGTAGTGGACCCCATACCCATCCTGTGAGCGGTGGTGGACCCTTATACCCATCCTGTGAGTGGTAGTGGACCCTTATACCCATCCTGTGAATGGTAGTGGACCCTTATACCCATCCTGTGAGTGGTAATGGACCCTTATACCCATCCTGTGAGTGGTAGTGGACCCTTATACCCATCCTGTGAGTGGTAATGGACCCTTATACCCATCCTGTGAGTGGTAGTGGACCCTTATACCCATCCTGTGAGTGGTAGTGGACCCCATACCCATCCTGTGAGAGGTAGTGGACCCCATACCCATCCTGTGAGCAGTAGTGGACCCCATACCCATCCTGTGAGTGGTAATGGACCCTTATACCCATCCTGTGAGAGGTAGTGGACCCCATACCCATCCTGTGAGCAGTAGTGGACCCCATACCCATCCTGTGAGTGGTAATGGACCCTTATACCCATCCTGTGAGTGGTAGTGGACACTTATACCCATCCTGTGAGTGGTAATGGACCCTTATACCCATCCTGTGAGTGGTAGTGGACCCTTATACCCATCCTGTGAGAGGTAGTGGACCCCATACCCATCCTGTGAGTGGTAGTGGACACTTATACCCATCCTGTGAGTGGTAATGGACCCTTATACCCATCCTGTGAGTGGTAGTGGACCCTTATACCCATCCTGTGAGAGGTAGTGGACCCCATACCCATCCTGTGAGTGGTAGTTGACCCCATACCCATCCTGTGAGAGGTAGTGGACCCCATACCCATCCTGTGAGCAGTAGTAAACCCTCATACCCATAGGGTCCAAATACCCTCATACCTGATGACATCACCTCATGTCATATACTGTTTCTTAATTACTCTACTACCTTGTTTGACAACAATTTTATCCATCCGATGCACTCAATAATTCGTATGACATGGACCGCCCACTATACTCCATTTAACTCGTGCCCTTCTGCCTCTCACTCACCCGATTCATCCCTAATTTTAGGTAATTTCGTGATGAATTTTTTTTTTGGGTATCAGTTGACGTGGGTGTAAATGTTGCAGTGTGTTGCGTCTGGCACAGTGACGGGGGCGTTGTTTAAACGTCACAACGGGTGTGTTTAATTAGCTTTTTTCTGTACGTCGTATTGTGTGAGAGATGTGTGGTGGTTGGGGAATGAGCAAATACTGATGAGTTGGGTTATCTTAGTTCTGTATATCTCACACCAGAGCGTGTGTCTCTCACACGCACACATACACACATACACACATACACATACATACACACATACATACATACACACATACACACACATACATACACACACATACATACATACACACACACACACACTCGTGTCTGTGTTTGCCCAACTGTGTTCCCCCTTTCAGTCGTTTGTTCTTCTTTCTGATGGTGTTATCAGGACTTCCTGTTCTTCAGGGTCTTGTTCTTCTCTCCCCTTTCCCGTTACTTCCTTCTCATATCTCCCCCTCTTCCTATCCCTTCCTCTCTCATCTTGGAGAATGGTTAGCGGGCAGCGTTTTCATCTGGTTCACCCTTCCCTTCCCTTCCCTTCCCTTCCCTTCCCTTCCCTTCCCTTCCCTTCCCTACCCTTCCCTACCCTTCCCTTCCCTTCCCTTCCCTTCCCTTCCCTTCCCTTCCCTTCCCTTCCCTTCCCTTCCCTTCCCTTCCCTCCCCTTCCCTCCCCTTCCCTCCCCTTCCCTTCCCTCCCCTTCCCTCCCCTTCCCTCCCCTTCCCTTCCCTCCCCTTCCCTCCCCTTCCCTCCCCTTCCCTCCCCTTCCCTTCCCTTCCCTTCCCTTCCCTTCCCTTCCCTCCCCTTCCCTTCCCTTCCCTTCCCTCCCCTTCCCTCCCCTTCCCTTCCCTTCCCTTCCCTTCCCTTCCCTTCCCTTCCCTACCCTTCCCTTCTCTTCCCTTCCCTTCCCTTCCCTTCCCTTCCCTTCCCTCCCCTTCCCTCCCCTTCCCTCCCCTTCCCTTCCCTCCCCTTCCCTCCCCTTCCCTCCCCTTCCCTCCCCTTCCCTTCCCTTCCCTTCCCTTCCCTTCCCTTCCCTCCCCTTCCCTTCCCTTCCCTTCCCTACCCTTCCCTCCCCTTCCCTCCCCTTCCCTTCCCTTCCCTCCCCTTCCCTCCCCTTCCCATCCCTTCCCTCCCCTTCCCTTCCTTCCCTCCCCTTCCCTTCCTTCCCTTCCCTTCCCTTCCTTCCCTTCCTTCCCTTCCCTTCCCTTCCTTCCCTCCCTCCCCTTCCCTTCCCTTCCCTCCCCTTCCCTTCCTTCCCTTCCCTTCCCTTCCCTTCCTTCCCTTCCCTCCCCTTCCCTTCCCTTCCCTTCCCTTCCCTTCCCTTCCCTTCCCTTCCCTCCTCTTCCCTTCCCTCCTAGGCCGGACCAGTGTCATCCTTGAAGGCCACACTCCCCTGAGGTCAGCTCTGCCTGGCCTTCGTTAGTGTCTTGAGAGAAAGGGGGGGGGGTTATGGGGGCGTCACCCCCTTGCAGCCAAGGAGGAGGGAAGGGGGAAGGGAGGGAAGGGGTGTAGGAGACACACACCACAGCCTTGGCAGGAGGAAGGGATTGAAAGGGAGATGAACAATTTGAATTCAATGAACAAGGAGGCATTTTCAAAAAGGTTGATCTGCCACAAGTTAAGCAAAGATACTGTTCTTCCCGAGTGATAACATGTGTTTGCCTCTTGACACTTTTATACACCGAGAAACTAATCACACATAACCTTAATCATCAGTTAACTGCTCAATTAAGTGTTCCGGAACTCATTGACACTACACAAGTTGACAGTATGATCATACACGAATTGTCTTCACTCTCAATTCATCTACTGGGAGAAATGTATGAGTATCTGGAACAAAATACTGAGTAATATACTCACTTGCGATCACTGTGTTGTTTCAAGCGTAGGTGTGACAATTATGAATTTCAGCTACCTAGCACGGCCCAATAGCCCTCCTGTTTCCTGTATTCTGTGTTGTTTGATGATTCTAAACTACTCTCACTCGGCCGTTCGGATGGTCACTGCTGGCTGCCTGTCCCCATCTCAACTCTTCACGTCTTGTGGCCCTTTTTTTCTCCTTGTTTAATATCTGCAGAACAAATCTTGACCCATCTGTCAAGGGCGCCTGACAGCTGGGTGGACAGCGCTTCGGATTCGTAGTCCTGAGGTTCCGGGTTCGATCCCCGGTGGAGGCGGAGACAAATGGGCAAAATGTTTCTTTCACGCTGATGCCTCTGTTACCCAGCAGTAAATAGGTACCTGGGAGTTAGACAGCTGCTACGGGCTGCTTCCTGGGGGTGGAGGCCTGGTCGAGGACCGGATATATATATATATATATATATATATATATATATATATAATATATGTACACATATATAAACCCCTCTCTCTTCTTCTGTTGTATTCGTCTCTGTTTGGCCCGGATTCGTGTGTCGTTAAGTCCCATTGTTCTTCTGTTTTCACTGTTGTTCACTCTCAGACAACTTCTGTTGCTGGGGCCATCTTATCTCACTAATTGTCACTGGTTTCTTGCAGTCTAATTGCTGTTGTGTATATCCTGTGTGTATGTGTGTGTGTTTGTGTGTGTTTGTGTGTGTGTTTGTGTGTGTGTTTGTGTGTGTGTTTGTGTGTGTGGGTGTGTGTGTGTGTGTGTGTGTGTGTGTGTGTGTGTGTGTGTGTGTGTGTGTGTGTGTGTGTGTGTGTGTGTGTGTTTGCTAGTTGTGTTTGTGTTTTTTTACGGGGGTTGAGCTTTGCTCTTTCGGCCCGCCTCTCAACTGTCAATCAACTGTTTACTAACTACTTCTTTTTTTTTTTTTTTTTTTTTTTTTCCACACCACACACACACACACACCCCAGGAAGCAGCCCGTGACAGCTGACTAACTCCCAGGTACCTATTTACTGCTAGGTAACAGGGGCACTTAGGGTGAAAGAAACTTTGCCCATTTGTTTCTGCCTCGTGCGGGAATCGAACCCGCGCCACAGAATTACGAGTCCTGCGCGCTATCCACCAGGCTACGAGGCCCCCATGTGTGTGTGTGTGTGTGTGTGTGTTTGTGTGTACTCACCTAGTTGTACTCACCTAGTTGTGTTTGCGGGGGTTGAGCTCTGGCTCTTTGGTCCCGCCTCTCAACCGTCAATCAAGAGGTGTACAGATTCCTGAGCCTATTGGGCTCTATCATATCTACACTTGAAACTGTGTATGGAGTCAGCCTCCACCACATCTCTTCCTAATGCATTCCATTTATCCACGCCTCTGACACTAAAAAAGTTCTTTCTAATATCTCTGTGGCTCATTTGGGCACTCAGTTTCCACCTGTGTCCCCTTGTGCGTGTGCCCCGTGTGTTAAATAGCCTGTCTTTATCAACCCTGTCGATTCCCTTGAGAATCTTGAATGTGGTGATCATGTCCCCCCTAACTCTTCTGTCTTCCAACGAAGTGAGGTTTAATTCCCGTAGTCTCTCCTCGTAGCTTATACCTCTCAGCTCGGGTACTAGTCTGGTGGTAAACCTTTGAACCTTTTCCAGTTTAGTCTTATGCTTGACTAGATATGGACTCCATGCTGGAGCCGCATACTCCAGGATTGGTCTGACATACGTGGTATATAATGTTCTGAAAGATTCCTTACACAAGTTTCTAAAGGCCGTTCTTATGTTAGCCAACCTGGCATATGCTGCTGCTGTTATCCTCTTGATATGAGCTTCAGGGGACAGGTCTGGCGACCTGTGTGTGTGTGTGTGTGTGTGTGTGTGTGTGTGTGTGTGTGTGTGTGTGTGTGTGTGTGTGTTTACTAGTTGTGTTTTTGCGGGGGTTGAGCTTTGCTCTTTCGGCCCGCCTCTCAACTGTCAATCAACTGTTTACTAACTACTTTTTTTTTTCCACACCACACACACACACACACACACCCCAGGAAGCAGCCCGTGACAGCTGACTAACTCCCAGGTACCTATTTACTGCTAGGTAACAGGGGCACTTAGGTTGAAAGAAACTTTGCCCATTTGTTTCTGCCTCGTGCGGGAATCGAACCCGCGCCACAGAATTACGAGTCCTGCGCGCTATCCACCAGGCTACGAGGCCCCTGTGTGTGTGTGTGTGTGCATATGTGCATGCGTGTGTGCATATGTGCATGCGTGTGTGCATATGTGCGTGCGTGTGTGAATAACGGGCGTGCGTTCGTGCATGCGTGAATGCTTGCGTGTGTGAGTGCGTGCGTTCTTCACCAGTATAGTGCGAGTACCATTGAGTGATGGGGATTGAGTAGCGTGAGAGAGAGGGGGGGTCGCGTACCATGGGGGTGAGGGAGGGGGGGGGGAGGAATGATTCCCATCCAACAACATACCAACCCCAACAACCCACCAAACCTGTCAAGCCAGAGACATGCCAATCGTCAACATTACAATGCTATAGTCTCCACTAATACGTCGCATTTTGAACGCTCTGGTCGGTCCTGTATACAACATGGAAGGTGACAGAACTAGGTAACTGGTTCAATCTGGCCGCGGATCCCTGGAATGGAGCCAAGTGGTGATGGTGGGAAGGGGGGGGGGGGGGGGGAGGGAGGAAGCGTGTATTTCCATTGCAAGGGACAGCATATTTGTCAAGCAGCTTTAAGTATGAATGCATGAGTCGCTGTATGAATGCACGAGTCGCTGTATGAATGCATGAGGCGCTGTATGAATGCACGAGTCGCTGTATGAATGCATGAGTCGCTGTATGAATGCACGAGTCGCTGTATGAATGCATGAGTCGCTGTATGAATGCACGAGTCGCTGTATGAATGCATGAGTCGCTGTATGAATGCATGAGTCGCTGTATGAATGCATGAGTCGCTGTATGAATGCATGAGTCGCTGTATGAATGCATGAGTCGCTGTATGAATGCATGAGTCGCTGAATGAATGCATGAGTCGCTGTATGAATGCACGAGTCGCTGTATGAATGCATGAGTCGCTGTATGAATGCATGAGTCGCTGTATGAATGCATGAGTCGCTGTATGAATGCATGAGTCGCTGTATGAATGCATGAGTCGCTGTATGAATGCATGAGTCGCTGAATGAATGCATGAGTCGCTGTATGAATGCATGAGTCGCTGTATGAATGCATGAGTCGCTGTATGAATGCATGAGTCGCTGTATGAATGCATGAGTCGCTGTATGAATGCATGAGTCGCTGAATGAATGCATGAGTCGCTGTATGAATGCATGAGTCGCTGTATGAATGCATGAGTCGCTGTATGAATGCATGAGTCGCTGTATGAATGCATGAGTCGCTGTATGAATGCATGAGTCGCTGTATGAATGAATGAGGTGCTGTATGAAGCAATATCCTAACTCAATCTGCAGTTACGATATTGTCCTCGTATCCCAGCTCCTTGTCCTCGTATCCCAGCTCCTTGTCCTCGTATCCCAGCTCTTTGTCCTCGTATCCCAGCTCCTTGTCCTCGTATCCCAGCTCCTTGTCCTCGTATCCCAGCTCCTTGTCCTCGTATCCCAGCTCCTTGTCCTTGTATCCCAGCTCCTTGTCCTCGTATCCCAGCTCCTTGTCCTCGTATCCCAGCTCCTTGTCCTCGTATCCCAGCTCCTTGTCCTCGTATCCCAGCTCCTTGTCCTCGTATCCCAGCTCCTTGTCCTCGCAAGCTTGCAGAAATACCTCGTTTTCTATTTCAATCCTCTTCGCTTGCCTAGAGGTTGGTACGCCTGACATTGTAATCTTTTGTTTATGTTCAGAACTCCTCAATATCTGGTCACTTTTGAGGCTAAACGGACAGTTGTTCGTATACCCCGAGTGTCGTATCGTGGGAAGTAAGTATCAGTGATCAAACTAACAGCACAAAAACGTGTGAATAAAGTTGGTTTCTGTGGCTAAATAAGACAATGTTTGGGTGACCCAGCGTCGCCTCCTGCTGGGCGCCCTGTGCCTCGTTGTCATGGCAACCCGGCGTACCAACCTTCCCGCTGGGCTCAAGCATTATTTACACTGTGTTTACACATTAAACTTACTTTTTTTATGACAATTAAACAGAGATAACGGTGCCTTTAAATAGATAACGGGTCGCGATTTGTACAACAATGGGTGATAAGCCATAGCTGTCCCCATGGCGCAGTGGTAAAGCACTCACCTAGGGCTTCGCGAGCCATTTGCCTAGGCTCGTATCCTAGCCGATTGACTGGGCGCCATTCCTTGGACCAGTTTCACGAAGCAGTTACGCAAGCACTTACGAACGTGTACATCTTTCCTCAATCTTTGACGGCTTTGGTTACATTTATTAAACAGTTTACAAGCATGAAAAACTTGCCAATCAACTGTTGTTATTGTTATAAACAGCCTCCTGGTGCTTCGGAGCTCATTAACTGTTTGATTATTTTAAACAAAGTCGCCAAAGATTGAGAAAAGATGTACAGGTTCGTAAGTGCTTGCGTAACTGCTTCGTGAATCTGACCCCTTATCTGTAGCCTCTGTCCACCCAGCAGTGAATGGGTACCTGGTTGTTAAACGATTTGGCAAGTCGTATTCCAAGGGAAAATAGGATTAAGGACCTGCCCGGAAACGCTATGCTTGTTAGTGGCTGTACAAGACTGTAAACACGCTTGCATGGATTAAATTGCCCTACTGATAGCGTAGTTTGCTTTCTATCTCTACAGGTGTGTACTGCTGTACATGACCTGTACAAGTACCGCTTGTTCAACGCAGGCCAGAGGTGTTTCCTTTGAGTTCTGACTTCAGAAAAGGTTTATTCATCTTTCCATCCTCTTATAGAAAACGGAAGGTCTCCCTTGCAGGGTACGAAAGGTTATTCTCAGAAAGTACAGGATCGCCCCAGGGATACGGTAGGTCATTTCACACACTCGGAAGGTTATCTTTTATTTCCTGGAGGGAGGGAACTATCATTGGGAAAGCGCCAAGTCATTACGACTATATAGCACTGGGAAAGGGGTCAGGATAAGGATTTGGGATGGGACGGGGGGAAGGAATGGTGCCCAACCACTTGTGGACGGTCGGGGATTGAACTTCGATCTGCATGAAGCGAGACCGTCGCTCTACCGTCCAGCCCAAGTGAACGAGCCCACCTGTACTACCGGGGGACCTGCTCTGGCACTCCCTAATACTTGTACCTCAAAGCACTTGCTTTGGTATCCTTTGGAAGGATACCAAAGTCTTTCCGACAGTCATGGAAGATGCAGCGCACCCATCGCTCTCCATCTTACCTTCGAGCGCAGTGTCGATGAGTTATGTGAGTCTCGTTAAACATGACTCCTCTGAATGTGTTGCTTCACAGTTCAACAAATCACACCTCACCAGTAGTGTGTTTGTGGCTGAGTTACGCTACAATTATTCTCATCTTTGCATATAATAACTATATTTTTGGGGGGAGTGGGAGCTTGGCCTCTCTGCCTGACGTGAATATTAAAATGGATGTGACTGGAATGTTGACCAGACCACACACTAGAAGTTGAAGGGACGACGACGTTTCGGTCCGTCCTGGACCATTCTCAAGTCGATTCACAATCGACTTGAGAATGGTCCAGGACGGACCGAAACGTCGTCGTCCCTTCACCTTCTAGTGTGTGGTCTGGTCAACATACTTCAGCCACGTTATTGTGACTCATCGCCTGCATGTGACTGGAATGTTGTGTGAATGTCGTTAGCCCTCAGCCCCCACTTGTTTGGGTGAGGAGGAACAATGGGCTTTGGCAGAAAGGCTGAAATAGGCTTAGAGCCCATTTCTGCTTGGGCTCTATAAGGCTCTATCCGGCTCGCTAAGTGTTACTCATTTTAGTCTTTCTCGGCGGATGAGTATTTATGACTCGTATGTTGGCTTCAGTAAAGTTATGTCCGCTGAGTTGAACAAATTATGCGTTGTTAGTTATTAGTTGACATCTTATTTGGTTTGTTAATCTGCTCTGTGGTAGACTGTGTTCCAGTGGTCTGTTTGTGTTGTAACTCTGCACTGTGGTAGACAGTGTTCCAGTGGTCTGTTTGTGTTGTAACTCTGCACTGTGGTAGACTGTGTTCCAGTGGTCTGTTTGTGTTGTAACTCTGCACTGTGGTAGACTGTGTTCCAGTGGTCTGTTTGTGTTGTAACTCTGCACTGTGGTAGACTGTGTTCCAGTGGTCTGTTTGTGTTGTAACTCTGCACTGTGGTAGACTGTGTTCCAGTGGTCTGTTTGTGTTGTAACTCTGCACTGTGGTAGACTGTGTTCCAGTGGTCTGTTTGTGTTGTAACTCTGCACTGTGGTAGACTGTGTTCCAGTGGTCTGTTTGTGTTGTAACTCTGCACTGTGGTAGACTGTGTTCCAGTGGTCTGTTTGTGTTGTAACTCTGCACTGTGGTAGACTGTGTTCCAGTGGTCTGTTTGTGCTGTAACTCTGCACTGTGGTAGACTGTGTTCCAGTGGTCTGTTTGTGCTGTAACTCTGCACTGTGGTAGACTGTGTTCCAGTGGTCTGTTTGTGCTGTAACTACACAGTGATAGTGTTCCAGTGGTCTGTGCTGTAACTACACTGTGATAGACAGTGTTCCAGTGGTCTGTGCTGTAACTACACAGTGATAGACAGTGTTCCAGTGGTCTGTTTGTGCTGTAACTACACAGTGATAGTGTTCCAGTGGTCTGTTTGTGCTGTAACTACACTGTGATAGACAGTGCTCCAGTGGTCTGTTTGTGCTGTAACTACACAGTGATAGTGTTCCAGTGGTCTGTTTGTGCTGTAACTCTGCACTGTGATAGACAGTGCTCCAGTGGTCTGTTTGTGCTGTAACTACACAGTGATAGACAGTGTTCCAGTGGTCTGTTTGTGCTGTAACTACACAGTGATAGTGTTCCAGTGGTCTGTGCTGTAACTACACAGTGATAGACAGTGTTCCAGTGGTCTGTTTGTGCTGTAACTACACTGTGATAGACAGTGTTCCAGTGGTCTGTTTGTGCTGTAACTCTGCACTGTGATAGACAGTGTTCCAGTGGTCTGTTTGTGCTGTAACTACACAGTGATAGACAGTGTTCCAGTGGTCTGTGCTGTAACTACACAGTGATAGACAGTGTTCCAGTGGTCTGTTTGTGCTGTAACTACACTGTGATAGACAGTGTTCCAGTGGTCTGTTTGTGCTGTAACTACACAGTGATAGTGTTCCAGTGGTCTGTTTGTGCTGTAACTCTGCACTGTGATAGACAGTGCTCCAGTGGTCTGTTTGTGCTGTAACTACACAGTGATAGACAGTGTTCCAGTGGTCTGTTTGTGCTGTAACTACACAGTGATAGTGTTCCAGTGGTCTGTGCTGTAACTACACAGTGATAGACAGTGTTCCAGTGGTCTGTTTGTGCTGTAACTACACTGTGATAGACAGTGTTCCAGTGGTCTGTTTGTGCTGTAACTCTGCACTGTGATAGACAGTGTTCCAGTGGTCTGTTTGTGCTGTAACTACACAGTGATAGACAGTGTTCCAGTGGTCTGTGCTGTAACTACACAGTGATAGACAGTGTTCCAGTGGTCTGTTTGTGCTGTAACTACACTGTGATAGACAGTGTTCCAGTGGTCTGCTTGTGCTGTAACTACACTGTGATAGACAGTGTTCCATTGGTCTGTTTGTGCTGTAACTACACTGTGATAGACAGTGTTCCAGTGGTCTGTTTGTGCTGTAACTACACTGTGATAGACAGTGTTCCAGTGGTCTGTTTGTGCTGTAACTACACTGTGATAGACAGTGTTCCAGTGGTCTGTTTGTGCTGTAACTGCACTGTGATAGACAGTGTTCCAGTGGTCTGTTTGTGCTGTAACTACACAGTGATAGTGTTCCAGTGGTCTGTTTGTGCTGTAACTACACTGTGATAGACAGTGTTCCAGTGGTCTGTTTGTGCTGTAACTACACTGTGATAGACAGTGTTCCAGTGGTCTGTTTGTGCTGAAACTACACTGTGATAGACAGTGTTCCAGTGGTCTGTGCTGTAACTACACAGTGATAGACAGTGTTCCAGTGGTCTGTTTGTGCTGTAACTACACTGTGATAG
>NC_091157.1:5033275-5038275 GCF_040958095.1 Procambarus clarkii
TTGTTGCTTAAGATTCTCAACCTGGAACACAAAGTTCCAAGTAGCACGGGCTATGGCGAGCCCGTGCTACACACGCATAAGAGACGTGTGTGTGTTCTTAAGAAATGAAAGTGGTGGTGGGGGGTTAAGGTGTCAGTAGGCTAGATACACAATAATAAAAGGCGTCAACAAAAGGTGTTGGAGAAAGGGGTTCATGAACTCTTGATATAAACACCTCCAACCTTTGAGGAGACGGCCACCACTGTCGCTACGGCGCCTTGTAGGGGCAGGTGGCGTAGCTTGTAAGGCTGAAACCACCTCACCTGGAGACCTACCTGAAGGGAATCTCGTCTAGACCTCCTAGGGAGAGAGATCTGAAGGTGGTCTGGCGAAGGTGGTCTGGGGGATGGATTGAATAGCTTGAATAGCTAGATTAGTGTTAGGTTGATGGGGCAATAGCCGGTTATGTTCGCTTTCATCCATCTCTGCTTCATCTCCTACTTGTCCAGCATTGGTGAAATGTGTACTAACGGAGGCTAAAGATTAGACAATTATTATCTGCGTGGCGCCAGTGACCTGTTTGTTCTGGCACAAGTTAAAATATTCAACACACGGCGTCCCAGATATGAAAATGTCGAAGAGTGAGGCACTTAAGAGTAGGAAGACTCGTGTCAGTACGACTTTACGGCACTTGTAAGGAGGATATAAGTGGGAAGTAGCTGGGGTATGAGGACAAGAATCTGGGGTATGAGGACAAGGAGCTGGGGTATGAGGACAAGGAGCTGGGGTATGAGGACAAGGATCTGGGGTATGAGGACAAGGAGCTGGGGTATGAGGACAAGGAGCTGGGGTATGAGGACAAGGAGCTGGGGTATGAGGACAAGGAGCTGGGATATGAGGACAAGGAGCTGGAGAATGAGAACAAGGAACTGGGATATGAGGACAAGGAGCTGGGATATGAGGACAAGGAGCTGGGATATGAGGACAAGGAGCTGGGGTATGAGGACAAGGATCTGGGGTATGAGGACAAGGAGCTGGGGTATGAGGACAAGGAGCTGGAGAATGAGAACAAGGAGCTGGGGTATGAGGACAAGGAGCTGGGATATGAGGACAAGGAGCTGGGGTATGAGGACAAGGAGCTGGGATATGAGGACAAGAATCTGAAGTATGAGGACAAGGAGCTAGGATGTGAATACAAAAGAACTTGGATATGATGACAAAAAAAGTACGATATGAGGATAAGAAGCTGGGATATGGACAGAGTGAAAGAACGATACCCAATTTACCTGGACCATCGGGAATTGAACTCCGACCCAGCAAAGTGCAATTCCGCCAACTTTAGCATCAATCCTACGATAAAAAAAATTCTTTATAATTTACATAACACACGATAAAATTACATGGAACAAGGAAACGAGCCTCTGAACCCTAATCACCAATCATCACACTTCAAACCCTCAATCTTAAAGTTGGTAATAGTGAAGAAATGTTTATATTGAGCCGGATATAAGCTATAAGAACGACTCGAGTCTCTTATCTTGCAGCCACGTGTGTAAAAAGTGGGTTTTCTCCTCCAGCAGCTTAAGTGATTTAAGTCATAACTTTTAAGTAACTTTTGAGTCGTAACTCAACTAGCTGTGTTTCGAAACGTTACTTGACGTTACTGGCTGTGTTTTAAGACGTTACTTGACGTTACTGACTGTGTTTTAAGACGTTACTTGATGTTACTGACTGTGTTTTATGACGTTACTTGATGTTACTGGCTGTGTTTTAAGACGTTACTTGACGTTACTGGCTGAGTTTTAAGACGTTACTTGACGTTACTGGCTGTGTTTTGAAACATTATTTGACGTTACTGGCTGTGTTTTGAGACGTTACTTGACGTTACTGGCTGTGTTTTAAGACGTTACTTGATGTTACTGACTGTGTTTTAAGACGTTACTTGACGTTACTGGATGTGTTTTAAGACGTTACTTGACGTTACTGGCTGTGTTTTGAGACGTTACTTGACGTTACTGGCTGTGTTTTAAGACGTTAAAACATCTTGAAGGCAGGAGGAGGATTATGAGGCCAGAATAGACATTATAACTCATGACTACGAGGCCAGGACAGGTGCTGGGATAGAAGGACGGACTCAACCACTTGGACCATCAGGGATCGAACGCGGACCTGCTTGAAGCGAGGTCAGCGCTAAGTCCCATTTAACAAAACACCCATATAACTAATGTTCATAACTACTAATTACATTAATTAATTTTATAGTATTTTACAGTCGCATCGTTAATTTGTTTCCTTATTAAACATAGTACGTTGTTTGGTTGTTAAAATACAGTTGTTTGCTTGTTGAATGTAGTTCATTGTGTGTTAAATGCTGTTGTTTTTTAAATGCAGTTCGTTGTTTGCGTGTTGAATGCAGTTAGGTTGTTAGTTAAATGCAGTTCGCTGTTACCTGAGCTCTTTGCAGGTAGTCGACAGTTTACAGAGATATGCAAACTGGGCAGTTATCATATTGGTCAGTTTAACCAGTCCGCTGGCGTTCAGGGCCCTCATGTGACGTCATGAGGCCCTGTTGTAACGACCATGACGTCATGAGGCCCTGTTGTAACGACCATGACGTCATGAGGCCCTGTTGTAACGACCATGACGTCATGAGGCCCTGTTGTAAGAACCATGACGTCATGAGGCCCTGTTGTAAGAACCATGACGTCATGAGGCCCTGTTGTAAAAACCATGACGTCATGAGGCCCTGTTGTAAGAACCATGACGTCCTGAGGCCCTGTTGTAACGACCATGACGTCATGAGGCCCTGTTGTAACAACCATGACGTCATGAGGCCCTGTTGTAACAACCATGACGTCATGAGGCCCTGTTGTAAAAACCATGACGTCATGAGGCCCTGTTGTAAGAACCATGACGTCATGAGGCCCTGTTGACCTAGTATGACGTCATTAAATCCGTTGTGAAGGGCAAATCACTATACTACGCTAGTAGACCCAGCATGAACTAGCCTCGCCTCCCCGTTGTAACTCTCAGGTAAACGCTACCACCACCACCACCACCACTACCACAACCACCATCACCCACTCCACCAGAAACGAGAGAGAGAATTAGGAAGAGAAGCCCAACTAGTCTCCTCTTGTGTACCGTAATACTTGTTGCAATAACCCATGAGTATTATCAACAGCACTATTATTACTACGCAAAAGGCGAGCACAATATAAATGACGTAGGTGTGTATAACGTAAGCCAGACTCACTACGGCGATAAGCGCACACAGCGATAAGGCCAAAGTAATAACGACAATTTTAGCATTAGAAAAACGGATCCGCCTCGTGGAAGTATAGCTTTGGGACGGAGGTCTCGTGGCGGCATCCGGGTGGTGAGTACTGTCTATCACTCGGGTGAAGGATCGGCTGTTTGCTGGACGATATGAGCTATCGTCGATCTCAGCCTAGCCCTGGTACTCCTGTCCCCAGTTGTCATAGAAGGTCCAACTAATGAAGCACTTCCGGCAGTTGCTTTTTACTCTAAAACGGAAACATTTTTCCTTTTCTTCGTGGGCTACTGGGTACGACGCTGTGAGTCTGGTAACGGGGCTTGGAGGGCCTTCTGGAGTGCAGGAAGAGCCGCCTGAAGCAGTTAGAGGGCTCGGAATGCCGTCCAGAGTAGTAGGAGCACTCTGAGTGGTCTTTGTAGATGTGGCACAGAGGCTCGGAGTGAAGCTAACGAGCATTTCCAAACTGAAGATCGTAGTCTGCACCCTTTCGACTAGTTTAGTATTCAGAGCCGTTAGAGAGATGTATTCGATCACCCCGTTCACTCTCGCGAATGCATCTCGTGAATCCCTCACGATACTACTGTATTCACTAACACCTAAACAATCGTCCAAAGACGTATCCAAACCTTTCAGACTGGATTTATTCGATTTTTCAGCATACGCCAAAATGAAAATATCAATCGGGGTTTTTCTCTCCAGGTAAAATTCCGTTGCAATCTCCGCAACTTCGGCGGGAGGAAATGTGCACAAAACAATGACCTTTGTACACGTGGTCTTGTAGCCTAGTGCACGTTTCCGTAGGAAACTCAAGGCTCTCCTGATAGCTGCAGACGACTGACGGCTCGTTGCTTCCTAGTTGCAAAGATCATTTGAATCCCTACATTGCTATTCGCAGTGTTTCGTGGCCTCATTTAAGAAATATTTGTTCAATTCCTTGATAGCATCGCTTTTCTAGAATAGGTTTAGATTCGTCCCGGCCTTAAACTGTATGTCACAGTCGGAATAAAATATGAACCCTATACGGAGAGTCTCATCTTTATTTTCAGGGACTTGCCTAATCGCCTTCCCAATGATCTTTTAAAGTCTTATCATATAATCAAAATAATTAGACATTTAGATTACAAATATAATGGCGGCAGGCGGGGCGTTTATTGTGTGAAATTTAGGCACTTTTCTCACGTACGAGGTTAAGAGATCAAGATTCATAGTGAGGATTAGAGATTGGTCATTCTCTGCCTATTGTGAACTCTCACCATCTTCCTCCTCAGGTGATTGGGTGGGTACAGTGTACATTGTAAACATTTGCGAACTCGCTGTGTCGTTTCTTTATTCACTAACAGCTTCGGCCGCTCTACTTGCCTCCGTATTTTGTTAGTTTTCAGTCACTAAGACAGGACTGTGACGTTGTTTCCCAATCTGGGTGTCACTGTGTGTTTTAAAACCTTTCTAAATACCCTCCTGTTGGGGGTATTCTGCCTTCTAAACACCCTCCTGTTGGGGGTATTCTGCCTTCTAAATATCCTCCTGTTGGGGGTATTCTGCCTTCTAAATACCCTCTTGTTGGGGGTATTCTGCCTTCTAAACACCCTCCTGTTGGGGGTATTCTGCCTTCTTAATACCCTCCTGTTGGGGGTATTCTGCCTTCTAAATACCCTCCTGTTGGGGGTATTCTGCCTTCTAAATACCCTCCTGTTGGGGGTATTCTGCCTTCTAAACACCCTCCTGTTGGCGGTATTGTGCCTTC
>NC_091157.1:5043542-5076042 GCF_040958095.1 Procambarus clarkii
CCAGCCCACTCACCGGGGCGACCCGGGCACAGCCGGTTACCTCTATCCACATAGAAAATGGTACACACACACACACACACACACACACACACACACACACACACACAGTCTTGCAACTCAGCTTGTCAAGGATAGAAATAGCCACAGTTACTCCATCCATCGACATGTTGTCTCAATAAACTTCCTTGGACTTGAATAGTAGTTGTAAGAACAGTCTAAATTGGACAAAATGGATCAATACATACCAGCACACCAAGCTCAGAACTGGTGTGATACCTACAGTTCACAGCTCATCTATTAGTCCACACGCACGCTAGGACATTGCAGCGAGCATTGGAACTCTCGCTATGACACGCAATGTCAAGAGGTGAGAGTGTTTGGGTCGTCAGCCGTTGCATGGTTGCAATTTATGCAAAGGAAGGCAGTGATTTCACGTCGCTTGAGTTCACACATACGCTGGTGGGCAGTGATTAATTGCACCCAGTGTCATTGGCACCTCGTACAGTGGTTCAGTCCATTGGCTATTGGAGATCTAGGTCTATCGTCCCTTAATTCACGCCTTTGGAGAATGATATGTGTAGTACTACTGTTGGCTCTAACTCGCGTAAATTCAGGTTTGCTGTTACCTGATGTTCACTGGGCTTTAGCATATCATGGTTCAGGGGCACGCTTTGCGCGTCTGGGGTTACCTACAATGCTGGTTCGATCCCCCATCCTGATCGAACAAATTTCTCGTTGATACATCAGGTTATTGTGATTTCCTTGTGAATATGATTTATGTTTATTAACACTATCTTCTGATAGGCCTCAGAGTCAAGTAGGCTCGACCAATCCCTTGCATAGCCCCATTGTGTAGATATATGTAATTGCCTTATTCCAAAACTCCAATCGAAAATCACCTTGTGGTACTTGATCTTAATTCGTATTATTGATTAGAACAACTTGCCATGCATGATAGTGTGCAATTTGCAAGATAACAGTTGCATATCCAATCTTAAAGAGGGTGTCTGATTAGTCTAATTTGCATACCTCTTTCCTGTGAAGAATGCAGTTGCAAAATTGGGTCCTTCACATTCCCCCTCGACGTGAGTGGTCCTCGGGGCTTGGATCGGTATACCTGGAGTTTACCTGTAGTGTGTTTTGAGAGTTCTTTTATCCCCCCATGCCCTACCTAAGGCATTGAGCATATCATTTTGTACTGGCTTGTGTTGAAGCGTCAAGTGATTATCTTAAATGACTAAAATAACAGTGATAGTTATCAGAAGAATTATCATTAATAACTCGGAATTAATGGCAAATAATTATCAAAAGTAAATCTGTGTTCTTGACTTTTCTTCTCAAGTCATAATTATTGAATAGCATAATTACCTTAATTGAGGAGCGGTGGCAGCAGTTCACATCAATTAGTGGCTTTCCAATTATCCTTTGATTAGTAAATATTAAGAGTTTATGTTCACTTGGCTTCTTAAGTTAACAGGCGGAGTGCCTTGTTGGCCCTGCTCTTGATACATAGTTAATGGTCATAGGCTCGTCATTAAGGTCATCAGTCATTATAAAGTGCCCATTACATTTGGTGACATTCTATAGGGTGCAGGTCATTACAAAATAGTGGCCATTGGTGGCGGGGGTTGGGGGGGGGGGGTTGGAAATTGGTGGCCATCCATATTTTGTTACAGCTTGAGGGGGGGGAGGGAGATGGGGTTTGGTTGGGGGGGAGGAGGGGGTGTGTGGTGACGGGTGGGGTTTAGTGGTCTGGGGGGGTAGGGGGGGGGGGTGTTGGCCGGTGTTTGGTGGCAAGGACGATATTAATAGGCCCATTACACCTTAATTTGTTGCAACGACGGCAGGAAACGGTTGGGGAAATTGAGCAGAGATAGCGAGAGGGAGAGTGAGAGTGAGAGACAGAGAGAGAGAGAGAGACAGAGACAGAGAGAGAGAGAGAGAGAGAGAGACAGAGACAGAGACAGAGAGAGAGAGAGACAGAGAGAGAGAGAGACAGAGAGAGAGAGAGACAGAGAGAGAGAGAGAGAGAGAGACAGAGAGAGAGAGAGAGAGTGAGAGAGAGACAGAGAGAGAGAGAGAGAGAGAGTGAGAGAGACAGAGACAGAGACAGAGAGAGAGAGAGAGAGAGAGAGAGAGAGAGAGAGAGAGAGAGAGAGAGAGAGAGAGAGAGAGTGAGAGAGACAGAGACAGAGACAGAGAGAGAGAGAGAGAGAGAGAGAGAGAGAGCGAGAGAGAGAGAGAGAGCGAGAGAGAGAGAGAGAGAGGTTGGGGGACATAGACAAGAGCATAGAACGAGAGGGAAGGACAGAGAGAGAGAGAAAGCGAGAGAGACATACAGACAAGTAGACAGACATACAGGTAGAAGAATAAATATAGGGAAGGAGAGTGAGGGAATAATGCCTTGACAAGATGACACGTGTTATCTTAGATGTTCTTTGAGGTTAAGTTCACCAAGAACATCCTGAACCAAGAAGGAAGTTCTCACACTCTAAGATATTATGACTAAACTTCGAGGACAAGTTAAAGAACCAAGATCTCACGACCCTTTAGGACAAAAAAGAGGGGGATATGGTGACGACATACATGATACCGAATGGAATAGCCGAAGCACAGAAGGACGGCCCGCCCCTTTAAATATAGAGGTATAGTTAGACAAGATTACTCAGGCGGAAGCTGGAATACCCAATTGAGTGAAGTAAATGTTACTGAACTACTGGCGCCATGAGCGGTCAACCAGCACAAGAAGATGATGTTGAGGAAGCCACCTCCAGCCACAACTTTAAGGCCAGATTCGACACTTAAACCACAAGATAGTTAAGTAATTACGCAATACCAGCATGACTTGTCACCTGCTTGATGGGGTTCTGGGAGTTCTTCTACTCCCCAAGCCCGGCCCGAGGCCAGGCTTGACTTGTGAGAGCTTGGTCCACCAGGCTGTTGCTTGGAGCGGCCCGCAGCTCCAAGCTCACCATCACCACCAACATTCACCACCACCACCACCGCCACCAGTGTCACCACACCACCACCGCCACCACCACACAGCAGGTCGATAACTATTACGTGGGAGCTCGTCCAAGGTCACTGGCCCCGCCTCCCTGCGCCAGATTCCCCTGTGGGGGGAAGGGGGGAGCTGGTGGTGGGGGTTGAAGGGTGGGGGGAGGACTGGGGGGCCTGGTGGTAGGGGGTAAAATGGGGGGGGAAGCGAGGAGAGAGAGAGAATGGGTATTAATAGTGGTTCACGATGAATTGGGGAGGGGGGGGGGAGATGGGTCATGTAGGAGTGTAGAGGGGGGTGTAGGGTGAGAAAGGGGGGGGGGGGCGGCGGGGGGAGGGGGAGGGGGGTTAATGGGTAAAGTTTTTATGACAAAAGATTCACGTCTGGCAGAAGTGTTCTCGATACTGACAGCAGGTGGAGCCGTCAGCAGGTGGAGCCGTCAGCAGGTGGAGCCGCCAGCAGGTGGAGCCGTCAGCAGGTGGAGCCGTCAGTAGGTGGAGCCGTCAGCAGGTGGAGCCGTCAGCAGGTGGAGCCGCCAGCAGGTGGAGCCGCCAGCAGGTGGAGCCGTCAGCAGGTGGAGCCGTCAGCAGGTGGAGCCGCCAGCAGGTGGAGCCGCCAGCAGGTGGAGCCGCCAGCAGGTGGAGCCGCCAGCAGGTGGAGCCGCCAGCAGGTGGAGCCGCCAGCAGGTGGAGCCGTCAGCAGGTGGAGCCGCCAGCAGGTGGAGCCGTCAGCAGGTGGAGCCGTCAGCAGGTGGAGCCGCCAGCAGGTGGAGCCGTCAGCAGGTGGAGCCGCCAGCAGGTGGAGCCGCCAGCAGGTGGAGCCGCCAGCAGGTGGAGCCGCCAGCAGGTGGAGCCGTCAGCAAGTGGAGCCGCCAGCAGGTGGAGCCTTCAGCAGGTGGAGCCTTCAGCAGGTGGAGCCGCCAGCAGGTGGAGCCGTCAGCAGGTGGAGCCGTCAGCAAGTGGAGCCGCCAGCAGGTGGAGCCTTCAGCAGGTGGAGCCGTCAGCAGGTGGAGCCGTCAGCCTGGAGTGAGGCGCTTGCTGGCAGAAATATATTTGAGAAAAAGTGTGGGAAAAGAGCCCAGGGGTGCAAGACAGAGCGGGATGCGAAGGCTGGTTACGTCTGTCCAGACGGTGTGGATGACACCCCAGGCAGCTGGCAAAATAATTCAGCTGGTGTGGATGCCTGCCAGAATGGGGAGAGTGGGGATTGAGCGAGCCAGCTGTATGAAATTGCATCCCAAAGATGGGAATTTGCCAGATGGTTGAAATATGGTACCTGCTAGATTGAGGGGTGGAGAGAGCCATGTAGATGAAGAGGTGGCAGCCGGGTAGATTGCAGATGGCAACCTAGTCAAGGAAGGTAGAATCAGTGTTATTTAAGAAAGCTTCTGTTCTCTTGGGTGCAGACGGGGTAGGAGAATGGCTTCAGTCACAAGGGAAAAAATATCCGTGGAATGTAATAACGGTATATGTACACCTGTTGATTGACGGTTGAGAGGCGGGACCAAAGAGCCAGAGCTCGACCCCCGCAAGCACAACTAAGTGAGTAAAACTAGATGAGTACACACACACACACACACACACACACACACACACACACACACACACACACACACACACACACACACATGGGGGGCCTCGTAGCCTGGTGGATAGCGCGCAGGACTCGTAATTCTGTGGCGCGGGTTCGATTCCCGCACGAGGCAGAAACAAATGGGCAAAGTTTCTTTCACCCTAAGTGCCCCTGTTACCTAGCAGTAAATAGGTACCTGGGAGTTAGTCAGCTGTCACGGGCCGCTTCCTGGGGTGTGTGTGTGTGTGTGTGTGGTGTGGAAAAAAAAAAAAAAAGTAGTTAGTAAACAGTTGAGAGGCGGGCCGAAAGAGCAAAGCTCAACCCCTGCAAAAACACAACTAGTAAACACACACACACACACACACACACACACACACAGCGACTGCTAATCATGGGAGACTCGTCTATTGGATCTGGCCGTTTGAAAGGCTGTCGGACCGGACGGAATATCACCATGGATACTAAAAGAGTGTACAGAACCACTTTGCTTGCCACTCTCCAAGGCGCATAGTAAGTCACTTTGAGACGGGAGACTTGCCCAAAAATACGGAAGACGGCTAATGAAGTCCCAATATACCAAAAAGGGCGACAAGCAAGAGGCGCTGAACTACAGGCCAGTGACCTTAACTTGTATACTGTCACGAACCTGATCTCCTGTATGCAGGAGTATGCATGTATGCATTGTTGCGATACTTTGTTTAAAGAGACAATATACATACACAAGGTGTAGATATTTGTTGATGGAGGCAAAGCGGAAATCAGAGGTATCTCACTGCCCATCAGAATACTTCCATCCAATTGCCGTTAATTATGGATATCCAGTAGAATATACATATTTTGTTAATGAAAAATGGACTCCCATTTTTATTGTGCCTACCAGTATAGTATTGTTAAATGGAAACATTCAGGGAGTATTTAGTGATGATTGGACGTGTGGTATTAAGGATTGGTAGTGAAGCGGGGTCCCTCAGTGAATAGACCAGAAAATGGTGGACAGGGTGATCATGTTGGACAGAGGCTTGTATAGACTTAATAAGACGTTTTATCGACGTTTTATTTCCATACATAAGCATGTTTAACAGCTCTCTTAACCCTGTCCATGGAGGACAGTAGAAAATGTATATATATGCTGGTTAGCATTGTAAATGTCTGGCCACGTCTGTGGTAGAAATATATATATATATATATATTTGTCGAACTATCTAGGTGTTTCTGTGCTTTTTTGGAATATAGACTAACAGCAGGTTAGTCTCATTACTCATTGAGCTCTGAGACTACGAGGTTAGGTTTAGTTAGGCTAGCCATAAGCCTCTGGCCTGGACCTTTATCAACAATATTATAAATCCATTTCACCCCATACACCACCCCCTTACTCCATAACCCCCCCCCCCACCTCATAACCTCACCACATAACTACCCCATTACTCCATAACAACCCCCTTCAACCCATAATCACCCCCTTATGAGAAAACCCCCTTCAATTCTGTCTTTCAACTTACATCTCATTTAATTCCTCTTTTCTGTCCTTTAACATATTTCCCCTCTCATTATCCATTTTCCTTCTCCCTGTCTTCTCCTCCCTCCCCCCACTCCCCCCCCATCCTTTTTGACCCACTGGAGAACGGGGGGGGGCGATAGTGGAACCCATTGGGTCAATACTAGGGTGGAGAGTTCCTCTTGGGGGAGGGGGGGTAACTCTCAAGAATGGGGAGGAGGAGGAGAAGTAATGGGGTCTTACCTACTCACAGTATTGCCCAAGTAACCCATATCAGAGACGTCAAGTAACCCATATCAGAGACGTCAAGTAACCCATATCAGAGACGTCAAGTAACCCATATCAGAGACGTCAAGTAACCCATATCAGAGCTGTCAAGACTTAAGGCAGTATAATCGTTTATATTACGGTGGTTGAATTTGTCTTAACTATTATATCGCATTTGTTAACGGATGGATCGATTCCGTGAATCTGAATCCACGTGTGCAGGCATCAATCCAGCTATTTCTCCATCTGTTGTCTCTGTGTCTCTATCTTCTTGAGGTTATCTTGAGGTTATTTCGGGGCTTTTAGTGTCCCCGCGGCCCGGTCCTCGACCAGGCCTCCACCCCCAGGAAGCAGCCTGTGACAACTGACTAACACCCAGGTACCTATTTTACTGCTAGGTAACAGGGGCATAGGGTGAAAGAAACTCTGCCCATTGTTTCTCGCCGGTGCCTGGGATCGAACCCAGGACCACAGGATCACAAGTCCCGCGTGCTGTCCGCTCGGCCGACCGGCTCCACCGGTCGTGGAGCCGGGTATTTCATTAGGGTATTAATCTTTCTCTTATAAAAATTATAATTGTTTAATGAATGGGTGGTTGGTAGTGAGAGGTGCTTAGTGGAATACTAGACAAATATACTAGAAATACTAGATAAATAATAGTAGGCGAGTCACTCTAGCGTTGGGGTTAGATTCACGAAGCAGTTACGCAAGCACTTGCGAACCTGGGGCCAGATTCACGGAGCAGTTACGCAAGCACTTACGAACGTGTACATCTTTCCTCAATCTTTGACGGCTTTGGTTACATTTATTAAACAGTTTACAAGCATGAAAACTTGTCAATCAACTGTTGTTATTGTTATAAACAGCCTCCTGGTACTTCGGAGCTCATTAACTGTAAACAAAGCCGCCAAAGATTGAGAAAAGATGTACAGGATCGTAAGTGCTTGCGTAACTACTTCGTGAATCTAGCCCATGGACTTGAGACATCTTCATCACTGTGAAAGACTCGTCTGTTTCACGAGACTATTGACAGCAGGAAATTTCTGTTAATTTTCCCCTAGGTCAGTGAATAATGATGCGTATTACTATAGGATTTTTACTTTTAAGTTTATTTTGAAAATATTTAGCTGTTTGGCAGTGTCAATAATCGTAGGCTGGTCTGAATGTGGCACTGGCACTCTCTTCCCTTTTTTAATTCTGCCGGCCCCAGATTAGCCTATGTTAATCCCATACCCCAGACCATTCCCCCTGCCAATTTGGATGAGGTTAGGGGCCAAGGCTCCTGCCCCCAACTTTGAAAAGACACACACACACACACACACATATATATATATATATATATATATATATATATATATATATATATATATATATATATATATATATAAAAGAATAGGGGTGGTAGGAGAAGAAAATATCAAAAGTGTTCAGTGAGGATCCACAAGATCTTCTCTGAGTACTCTTTATTTTCTTCTCCGAGGCTATGGGTCCCTACACTTGCACCAGAGGTGGTACCCCTTCTAGGTTATATATATATATATATATATATATATATATATATATATATATATATATATATTTATATATATATATATATATATATATATATATATATATATATATATATATATATATATATATATATTATACGCACACCAGAGGAAGAAAGAATGGAGAGGGAGAGGGGAAAAGGATAATTTTGTCGATAGTAATGAACAGGGGGAGATGGAGACAGATAATTAAAAGAAAAATAAGAGAGAGAGAGAGAGAGAGAGAGAGAGAGAGAGAGAGAGAGAGAGAGAGAGAGAGAAAGAGAGAGATGAGGGAAGAGGAGAGATACGAACATAATGAAAGAGGATATAACGAAGACGCAATAGACATGAGTGAAGATAAGAGAGAGATAGAATATGGAAATGAGAGGAAATGGAGGGAGGAAGGGAAAATATGAAGGGAAAGGAAGGTGGAAGGAGTAGGGGTTGATAACCTGATATCACAGCATGCCACCAGCATGCCTCTAGGATATCACTAGGATACCACCATGATTTGACCACTTACGTAAACTTTACAATGATCGTAGACCACTTATATATATTTACAATGATCGTAGACCAATTATATATATATTTACAATGATCGTAAACCAATTATATATATTTTTAATGATTGTAGACCAATTATATATATATATATATTTACAATGATCGTAGACCACTTATATATATTTACAATGATTGTAGACCACTTATATATATTTACAATGATGGTAGACCACTTATATATATATTTACAATGATCGTAAACCAATTATATATATATTTACAATGAGTGTAACATGCTGAATGATCTTGACTTCAACTCACATGCTGAGTGCTCTAGACTTCAACTCACATGCTGAGTGCTCTAGACTTCAACTCACATGCTGAGTGCTCTAGACTTCAACTCACATGCTGAGTGCTCTAGACTTCAACTCATATGCTGAGTGCTCTAGACTTCAACTCACATGCTGAGTGCTCTAGACTTCTTCGTAAATCTAGCACTAAATCCTCTTCACTCTCCCCGCGTGACGTCAACGCCGTCACGCACCTATTAGTAATTGTGGCGCCGAAAATAGGTTAAAAGCTCCAGTTTCCTTTCTCTTGTGAGACCTATTTTGGGCGGTTTTTACCTCAACATAAACCAGATTTGGGTCAGCTGGAGTCCAGCCAATATCTAATTTGGTCTGACGATTGAGGCTTGAGGTCGACCTCCTAGAGTACGTCTTCAAGGAGGTACTCCTTGCACTCAAGCAGCAACTCGGGCACTCAAGCAGCAACTCGGATACTCAAGCAGGAGCTATTACCATCAACTCCATAACTCGAAATGATTTCGGACATGGTCCTCATGTGCACATGTATGTACATACACATGTACACGCACACGTGTGCAGGGCCTCGCGGCTGAGTGGACAGCGCTCTGGGGTCGTAGTCCTATAAGGGCACGGGTTCGATCCCCGGCGGATACAAATGGGCAGAGTGTCTTTCACCCTATTTTTATGTAAATTACGTGTAATGTTCCAGTCATGATCCTATTGGGTAATCACCACTCTGTCCTGTCGTCCAGATAATTGTTAAGCCTAATTTGGTTTCTCTCTCCTACATAAAATAGTTTCTACATATACCTCATTAACAGGAAGCTTTCTCACATATCTCAGCGTCTTACTGATGTTCTCTCACATATTTCTTACGTATAACAGCTGTCATGCAATCTTGCGCTCTTGCAACGGTGTTAAATTCAGTCTTGCACGTGTTATCGCCTCCTTGATATCTTCCACCCGTTGGGCGCTCAGTTTAGTGTGTCTTATCAGCGGTTTCTCTCTATTGTTAAACATTCCTTCAGATTATTGAGTTATTCTTTCCCTAGAACTCCAGCTGATCTTATCCTGTTCCTGGCCACCAGGGGCCAAATTCATGAAGCAGTTACGCAAGTACTTACGAACGTGTACATCTTTCCTCAGTCTTTGACGGCTTTGGTTACATTTATTAAACAGTTTACAAGCATGAAAACTTGCCAATCAACTGTTGTTATTGTTATAAACAGCCTCCTGGTGCTTCGGAGCTCATTAACTGTTTAATAATTGTAAACAAAGCCGCCAAAGATTGAGAAAAGATGTACAGGTTCGTAAGAGCTTGCGTAACTGCTTCGTGAATCTGGCCCCAGGTCCTTCGTGGACACTCACCCCCACCCACAATACATTAGAGTTTCTTATCGTAATAACAATCAACTTATCTCTATTTAGCAAAATAATCGAACACTTTGGATTTCCTTGTCCAATAAAAGTCTTTTGAACACGCAAACCTCTCTTCTTGAAGCCCTGCGCTTCAAGGAATAGGAAGCCCCTTCCTGTTCATCCCTCTCCCTATTCCTCGTCCTGTAGCTGCCCCCATTCCCCCATGAGATCAAAGGCACTGAGGCAGTTCGCTCGTTCCGTTTGATCGTCTATCACGTTCAGCCAATGGTCAAAAGATGAATGTTTGTGTTGAGTGACCTTCCAGGCCTCAAAGGTAGAGTTCAGCGGCGCTGCCCGGGTCTTAAGCTGAAAACCCCCACAGTCGGGAGGTGGACAAAGGCTTCTTCTTGAGCAAGAGTGCTTCGGCCACAAGTGTTTTGGTCGGCGAGGGCCTTTGGCCAGAAGGGCCTCGGCTTAGGTCCTTCCCAAGTTTGCAGGCGAAGTGTTGTTTTAACAGCAACACTGACGTGTCAGTTTCCCTTGCTTTGATGTCAGATACTTCAAAGTAGCGAGGCCTTTAAAGTACACACACACACACACACACACACTCTCTCTCTCTCTCTCTCTCTCTCTCTCTCTCTCTCTCTCTCTCTCTCTCTCTCTCTCTCTCTCTCTCTCTCTCTCTCTCTCTCTCTCTCTCTCTCTTCTCTTTTTTCTCTTTTCTCTCCCTCAGCTCTGTCCCACGCAGTCCAACCCTAACCCAACTTAGAAATGAACTGGAAAGACCTGAGGAAAACAACAATTAGCCTACAAAGCGAGCTGAAGGCAGTCAGTGGGGGACCCCTGGCTCTCTCACAAATGCGGAGTGGGCTTGGGGGTCCCAGTACACCCGTTGCTCACTTGCACTTGTCAGCAGGTTGAAGGATCCACTTCTGGAGTGTATTGGCGAGTCAGTGATAGATCTATCCAGGGCGATAGATCTGCCTAGGGCAATACAGCTCTTTGTCCTCATACCCCAGCTCTTTGTCCTCATATCCCAGCTCCTTGTCCTCATATCCCAGCTCCTTGTCCTCATACCCCAGCTCCTTGTCCTCATACCCCAGCTCCTTGTCCTCATATCCCAGCTCTTTGTTCTCATATCCCAGCTCTTTGTTCTCATATCCCAGCTCTTTGTTCTCATATCCCAGCTCTTTGTTCTCATATCCCAGCTCCTTGTCCTCATATCCCAGCTCTTTGTTCTCATATCCCAGCTCTTTGTTCTCATACCCCAGCTCTTTGTTCTCATATCCCAGCTCTTTGTTCTCATATCCCAGCTCTTTGTTCTCATATCCCAGCTCTTTGTTCTCATATCCCAGCTCCTTGTCCTCATATCCCAGCTCTTTGTTCTCATATCCCAGCTCTTTGTTCTCATATCCCAGCTCCTTGTCCTCATATCCCAGCTCTTTGTTCTCATATCCCAGCTCCTTGTCCTCATATCCCAGCTCTTTGTTCTCATATCCCAGCTCCTTGTCCTTATATCCCAGCTCTTTGTTCTCATATCCCAGCTCTTTATTCTCATATCCCAGCTCCTTGTCCTCATATCCCAGCTCCTTGTCCTCATATCCCAGCTCCTTGTCCTCATATCCCCAGCTCCTTGTCCTCATATCCCAGCTCCTTGTCCTCATATCCCAGCTCCTTGTCCTCATACCCCCAGCTCCTTGTCCTCATATCCCAGCTCCTTGTCCTCATATCCCAGCTCCTTGTCCTCATATCCCAGCTCCTTGTCCTCATATCCCAGCTCCTTGTCCTCATACCCCCAGCTCCTTGTCCTCATATCCCAGCTCCTTGTCCTCATATCCCAGCTCCTTGTCCTCATATCCCAGCTCCTTGTCCTCATATCCCAGCTCCTTGTCCTCATACCCCAGCTCCTTGTCCTCATACCCCACCCAAGAGTTACATAGACATATTGTCTCTTGCTTCAAGTACGTTCCCTTGTGTCTAATTAACCTGTAAGTTACCTTTCAAGTCACATTAGAGAACGAAGTTAATAGAGCTGAAGTTCCATTTGTTTAACGAATTTACCAACCATTAACGAAAGGCCTAACGGATGCCCACTACCAGTACCTTGAAGGAGGTTACTTAGGTAACGAATTGGGGTCAATATGTGTCGCTCGTTAGTGGATACTAGCTGGGCTCGGAAATGTAGAAGAGATCGAGTAACCTGGAGCATACTTGGAGAGGTATGTTCCTGGGAGTTTACAAGTAGCATATCGCACGTGAAATATTCGTAGCGCAAACACGTGGCAACCTGTTGTGCTCGGGTTGTTACGTGGTGGTGATTCAGATGGTCGTGGTTGTTCAGGTAGTGGTGGTGGTTCAGTTGATAGTGGTAGTGGTTACTCAAGCAGTAGTGGTGATTAGGATGGTGGGTATTTTGGCGGAGGATTAGATGTAGGAGATGACTGGTTGATGACAATGGAGCAGTAACAAGGGAACAGAAGGCCTGAGAGAGAGAGAGGCTGAGGACCAATCATTGTAAGGTCATGTGATTGGTAATGATTGCCCAACAAGCAATAGAAGACCAGCCAAGTGAGAGATAAGAGATACAGAGATAAACAGACACAGATGAACAGAAAGGGACATCAACGAAGAAACACAGACAGAGATACAGAGATAAACAGGCAAGAGATGTACAGAAAGGGACATCAACAAAGAGACACAGACAGATATACACAGACCAAAACAGAATCTGTGAAGATTCAACTTGTTGCCAATAAAAAATCGAGAACCTGGGCAGGGGAATTGGAAGCATGTTGGGTCAGACATTAAACTGATACATGACACGTGGCACTGGGTTATTGGAAGGTTGTGGCACTCTAGAGCCAGGTATTTCCTGGGTCAGAGAGTGAAGGTATAGTGCCTGGCATTCCCTTGACACAGAGGCTGGTGGTTCCTCCTGCTGTTTGAGGTCTCTGGCACTGTCTGAAACTAGGATTAAAGTGTCCTCTGGCACTGTCTGAAACTAGGATTAAAGTGTCCTCTGGCACTGTCTGAAACTAGGATTAAAGTGTCCTCTGGCACTGTCTGAAACTAGGATTAAAGGGTCTTCTGGCACTGACTATCAGACGGAGGGCCTTTAGGCAATATCCTGAGGCTCATGATTTTGCTCTCCTTAAAAAAAATGACTTTTTAGGTCAATTAGACATGGTAAACAATCTCTCCAAATACACGTTTCGTACGGGTCTTGCAAGCTTTGTCTTGAAGGAGGCTTTGTTTGCTTTTTATTTTGCTAATCCTAAGACAGGCTGATGTACATGAGACAAACGGTAGATATATTCAGATATAAATCTATTCATAAAAAAAACGAATACTTCAGTTAACTGAAAGAGGCGGGCACAGGAGCTGTAACTCAACTCCCGTAAGCACACAACAAAGCCGTGCTCACTGGCCATATATATAACATTTGTGAGGGAAAAAAGTCGAGGGAAAAATATTTCTGACTGAACTCTGGCGGTAATCCTGAGGAAATGTTTCATATTTACTCGCTGTGTGTACATAGAGAAGAATCTCAAACAATTATTTGAGCCATGATAATGTAGAGCTGGCTTAGCACTCAGCACGCACTCGTGGCTTGTCTTGAAGCTCGAGTGCGTCGAGGACAGGTAATGGGAGCTTGTTTGTTGTTTTAGCTACTCAGTACGAAGTGTCCATGTAGCACGGGCTATGGTGAGCCCGTAAATTGGGAGCTGTTTGTGACGTTTGATAGGTTAAAATTTAGTATCGCTTCAGCGAGGGTTGAGGGCCTCGAACGACCTGTCAGCGAGCGTTGAGGGCCTTGAACGACCTGTCAGCGAGGGTTGAGGGCCTTGAACGACCTGTCAGCGAGCGTTGAGGGCCTTGAACGACCTGTCAGCGAGGGTTGAGGGCCTTGAACGACCTGTCAGCGAGTGTTGAGGGCCTTGAACGACCTGTCAGCGAGCGTTGAGGGCCTTGAACGACCTGTCAGCGAGTGTTGAGGGCCTCGAACGACCTGTCAGCTAGCGTTGAGGGCCTTGAACGACCTGTCAGCGAGTGTTGAGGGCCTCGAACGACCTGTCAGCGAGCGCTGAGGGCCTTGAACGACCTGTCAGCGAGTGTTGAGGGCCTCGAACGACCTGTCAGCGAGTGTTGAGGGCATCGAACGACCGTTTTCGGTGGTTCGAGACACTTCAACCACACAGAACAACACAGGTGTAAGGGAAGGAGATTAACATTTTATAATAGCATCACCAGAAAGAAAAGTAAGGTTTTACCTTTAGTTTTACCTATACTAAATAATCATGAGAAAACTCTAAGTTAATATGCCGATATGGATGTAGTTATCATGAGTAAGCACAACAATTCGGCCATAGCAATTCGACATGGAAGGGGTATTAGGGTAGGATAAGAGCTACGATAGTTGGACGGAGTGAAAGAACGGTAATCAACTAATTGAACTATCGCGAGATCGAACGCCGACCTGCAAGAAGCAAGGTCGTTGCTGTGCCGAGACCAATCCAAATAGTTGGTCCAGGAACTGGCGATTGTAGCGATTACCATCTTGATTGTTGCCGCCAGAGGTGGCTAGTTTATTGTGCACCCCATACACATCCTGTGAGCCGTAGCGCAAAAAGGATTACATAGGGCGCTAAAGGTCTTTATCAGACCTCAATGGTGATGATTAGATTATCAATTTCATCTATCCTTCATACCTTATAATTACCTGGTATCATTTGTCCCGACTTTATGCTGTGTTGTGACCGAGAGTTCTCTAAGACAGTGAGAGTTTAGTGTTTAAGATACAGTGAGAGAGTGAAGGGACGACGACGTTTCGGTCCGTCAAAGTCGATTTCCAGGACGGACCGAAACGTCGTCGTCCTCTTCACTTTCTAGTGTGTGGTCTGGTCAACATATTTCAGCCACGTTATTGTGACTCATCGCCTACATAGAGTAACAGTTTAGTGTTTAGTGGTGATAATTCTCGTGTTGAAGAATGAGTGAAACTGGTTGGGCACTGCAGCGAGACTTTATTAACTTAAATTTCCTTATTTTCCTCAGGTACGTCATGGCGACGCTAGGGAGCAGGAAGATGTCTTACCCGACTGACAGGTGAGCACTCAAGAGGTGTCTGGGATTCACAGAGCACTTACGTAGTCCCCCTTAAGATATCTGTACCTCTTATATCTGGATCACGGCGGATTGATCTGGAATTAATACGGAATTTACGACCTCCGATGAGCTGGGAGATCGTCCTGAAGCGGTGGATATTATGGGCCACCGTATAGAGCTTACGAGCTCGTAAACTGTTTAGTAAATACACACTAAACCACTAAGATCCAGAGGCACGGATGTCGTGAGTGGATAGGTAACTGCTCTTTGGACAAATGGTGAAGCTTACGAGGAGTATTGCGAGCTCGTAAGTTATTGTCGGCAACGGACATGGATACCATTTCCTAAGATGTAAAGTTAGTCCTTCTTTCCCTCCCCCCACTTCCCCCTCTCTCCCCCCCCCCAACTTTCCCCCTCCCTCCCCTCACTTCTCCCTCCCCCTCACTTCCCCCCCCCTCCTCATCACAGGTAAGGCAGTAGCGAGGTGAGAGAAAGGCCTCACCATGAACCCAGGCTTGCGTCACACATGCACAACCACCTCCGTTCACATTTGGAACCTTATACGTCGTGAAGCAGAGTCTTTCTCCTGGTCGCCGTCAGCTTGGACTGGTCGGTGGAGTGACCGACGTGCACCTTGCAGATCGGTGTTCGATTCCCTGATGGTTCAAGTGGTTAGGCAGCGTTCTTTCACTTGGTCCTCTTATCCCTGCTCCTATCCTGTGCTAACACCCCAGCACTGTACATTCTATACATGCTACTGGATACATTATCCCTACAAACCACTAACATTGTTTTCTTTCAGTTTAACATTAGGTATTTAACCTGAATGTGTCGCATATCCAATTAAACTTAATTTAACGATAAATATATTCAATGTTAACGCTTTTGAAGAAATTAATGTTTGAGAATAACATTCGGTACCGGAACGCAGTCGTTGGTGTCCAAACTCGAAGTGCTTTATGAGAATTCATCCAATCCAATTTGCATGCATACTTGAACTAATTACCCTTGTCTAATCCCGAGAACAAGCTGAATTTATTACGTCTACAACCAGTTACTATTGTAAACTTTGTGGAATTTGAATTAAATGTACTCAAACATGAACATTCAAATTTAATATAGCAATGATTTGACCTGAAGTGTGTGTTAAATTGCTTGGACTATGCTAATAAGGCTATCAGAGGTCACGTTCGTCGGGAGTGTGGCAATGCTTGAAGACTCGTGTTATCTGCCTAGTTCATGTACCGTGTGTAATTGCCTTGTCAACAGTGCAGTGGCGGCCTCCTTGTGCCTGGTAGTATACTTACCGCTCAACGCAAAGTTTACCTTTAATATCTGAATACAATAGACACCCGCTGTGTTTGTTTACATAGCCAAATCAGGTTTGGTGGCAGCGGTGGGATGGCCTCCACCCTCCCGTCAAGAAATATGCAATGGATGTTTGCATACAATTGTGGTGTAGGTTTGCATTGGATTGAGTTTCTGTTTGTGAGTAGGGCCAGGGAGATAAGCCTGCTTTGGATTTATTCATTAATTGCTTTGAAGCATAACACTGTGTATAATGAGGATGGAGGCTCAATGCTGTTGATAATTGTACGAGTATATTGTATTCAGTAGTAGTTGACCAGACCACACACTAGAAGGTGAAGGGACGACGACGTTTCGGTCCGTCCTGGACCATTCTCAAGTCGATTATTCAGTAGTAATAATGAATGTGAAAATTGCTCTATCATTGTAGCCTAGCCTCAGCAAGCTTCCCTGCTCACTGATTCAGCCAATCTACAGTCATATAATGAGTGAGTGTGTGTGTATATCTATAGTGAACATTGTACCATGCTGGCATATTAATATAAGACTACAGAGGCGGTGTGAATGGTTCAAGTAACCATTGACAATTCTCTAAACATGAGAGAATCCATGTAACCATTGACGATTCTCCACGACCTTCACCGTGTAATTCTTGGCCTAACTGGAATTCATATAAGAGGAATGTATTGGTGCCCAGAATGTGCTGAATCGAACTCCTCAATACACCTGCTTCCTGAGGTGTTTTTCTTTGCGATTTACAGGGGCTTTCTTCCGCTCTGCTGTCTTGCCAATAGAGATGTTTCGGCAGAGTTACAGCCCCACTCCTGTGCCAGGTAAGTCCACTACGGGCTCACCATAGCCCGTGCTACTTGCCCCACTCCTGTGCCAGGTAAGTCCACTACGGGCTCACCATAGCCCGTGCTACTTGGGATTTTTATTCCGTGTAGCTGAATCTAATAAAAACAACAGCAAGAAAGATGTTTTGGGATCAGGAATAGGCCTCGATCAGATACGTTTCCCGTTTCCTTGAAACGAGGAAAGTTCTAATTGAGGAAACGAACAAATCCACAGAGGGCTGTGACGAGGATTCGAACCTGCGTCCAAGAGCATCCCAAGAGTGTAGTGTAGTGTTCTAATTGAGGGTTTGTGTACTTGGCTGGTAATCTTGTGGGGTGTTTAACACTGTTTTCGTGCTAAAACCTCTGTTCTCTCTGCTCTCTTTGGTAATATGTTTATTGTTTGTGATGTGTGTATATGTATGTATTAACACGATGTACTGAACGGGGTGAGAATAGCTTGAGCTACCTCATCCCTTTGTGTGTATTTTACCTCAATAAACTTATTTCAATTTCTCTGCTCTCGCTAAGTTAGCCGCCAGTGATGTTTTTCATAATTCATTCTGAAAAATGACAAAATTACTAAATCTATATTAAACGGAATTCATTGTGTTAAATACATACATGTCGTATGGGGGGTCAAAACTTTGGGGCACCCTGTATTATTTATAGCAGGTCCTGGCATATGTCAGACGTTTCGTGCTTAAAGGAAGTTCTGTTTAGCTTTGAAATAGAAGCGTTTGGGTGTTGGTAATCCCTTAAGCCTACCGTATTTGGTTGACACAAGGATGAATGCGGCACTGGCTGCCGTGCCGGGGGGGGGGGGGATGGGGTTGAGAGGGGTTGGGATTTGGTTCAAGGAGCTTTTGAATGGGATGGAAAGGGGTGTGTGGTTGGGATGGATGGGACGGAGATAGGCGGTAAGGCGTCCATCACCTTGTCTGAAGGCGAACTAGGGGGGAGGGGGTGTCTTGCTCCTGCCCCATCCCTAAGGGGGTTCTCAGGGGTTATCAGAGACAGTATTCACTACAGGTAAGGCATTGTGTTAACTAATATTCCTTCATTACGGGCTATTCATGCCCGTGCCGCCTCTTGGGTGGCTTAATCTTCATCAATTTTCTACTCTGTACACTTGTGCTAGGAATTTCGCCTCCAGTTTGTTCATGATAGCTCGCTAACCTCTTAATTAACACACAGCCGCTGTCAGATATGAAGCCACGTTTTAATCACTCAAAACTCACAAGTTCTAGCAGTAAACAAAGCTAGAAGTATTGAGTTATATTTCTGTAACGAATTTACGACCATAAAACGATTATTACGACCCCCCCAATGGGTTGTTAAGTACCAATGCTGCCAGTAATCCCTAGTTATGTGTGTTATCTAATTATAACGAAAGCTATAGGTATTGCTCTCAGGAAAGAGCCAGTGAGAGGTGTGTGTGTGTGAGGTTGTTATCTTGAGTTCAGTGCAAGATCTGTGCACTCAATATAGCAAGTGGTAAAGTGTCAATGAGTACGAAGAGTGTATAGGTATTTACACTGTTACACTGACTTCTAATTGTGTGCTAATGTCAAACACTGCTTCATGTTGCTTAATTAAAGAGATAGACAAAAAAAGCAGAGCAAATATATTAATAAATGTCCTGATTTTTAGCTCTTGGACAAACTTAGTAGCTCTTAGACATGTAGCAGTAAATAGGTACCTGGGAGTTAGACAGCTGCTACGGGCTGCTTCCTGTGGGGTGTGTAACAAAAAGGAGATCTGGTCGAGGACTGGGCCTCGGGGACGCTAAGCCCCGAAAACATATCAAGATAACCACAAGATAACCCATACAAGCACATCCACCATGGCCAGAGTTGATGAAAGATGAACGAATGGTTCAACAGGTAAACAGGTTATCGCAGATGTTATCTCAAGGAGACGAAAACAAAGAAGACAATCCTGCAGTTACATGCAAACAAGTTAGAAGGGGTCGAACGTGGTTGATATTATCTGGCAAGTTCAGTTAGACTCTAATTGGGGTTTTATCATAATGGAGTTCAACTTTTCCTCCAAATGACATGCCTCCTGGTTATTTTCTCTGCTGTGCTCAGGTGAGATAAGCAGATACGCTAACGGGTAACAAAGTGGTATTTGACACTTGTTACAAGACTTATCTGGTATATATGTCTCCAACTTTAAGAATATGTCAAGAGAAAGGTTACAGACCGATATTCTCTTTAATTCAGTGATGTTAAGTTTTAATTTTGTCCAGGTCGTCTTGTAGTTGATACCTGGTTGATACCTGGTTGATACCTGGTTGATATCTGGTTGATACCTGGTTGATGGGGTTCTGGGTGTTTTTCTACTCCCCAAGCCCGGTTCGAGACCAGGCTTGACTTGTGAGAGTTTGGTCCAATAGGCTGTTGCTTGGAGCGCTCCACAGGCTCACATATACCTGGTTGATGGGGTTCTGGGAGTTCTTCTACTCCCCAAGCCCAGCCCGAGGCCAGGCTTGACTTGAGAGAGTTTGGTCCAACAGGCTGTTGCTTGGAGCGGCCTGCAGGCCCACATACCCACCACAGCCCGGTTGGTCCGGCACTCCTTGGAGGAAACAATCTAGTTTCCTCTAGAAACCTTTCTAGTTTCCTTTAGTGCAATCATTCATTGTATTTGTCAGTTATAAATTTGCATCGTCAGGGAATATTGAGAGGAAGGAATCTGTCACCTCTGGTGGGTTGCTAACGTATATTAGGACTAGGATCAGCCCCAGAACTGATCCTTGTAGAATCCCACTGGTCCCGTCACTCCGAGGTGTGAATTCGCCAAATTGTGTTTGCGGGGTTGAGCTTCGGCTCTTTGGTCCCGCCTTTCAACTGTCAGTCAACTGGTGTACAGGTTCCTGAGCCTACTGGGCTCTGTCATATCTACATTTGAAACTGTGTATGGAGTCAGCCTCCAACACATCACCCCTGTGATGTGTGTGTGTGTGTGTGTGTGTGTGTGTGTGTGTGTGTGTGTGTGTGTGTGTGTGTGTGTGTGTGTGTGTGTGTACTCACCTAATTGTGCTTGCGGGGGTTGAGCTTTGGCTCTTTGGTCCCGCCTCTCAACTGTCAATCAACTGTGTGTGTGTGTGTACTCACCTAATTGTACTCACCTAATTGTGCTTGCGGGGGTTGAGCTCTGGCTCTTTGGTCCCGCCTCTCAACCGTCAATCAACTGGTGTGTGTGTGTGTGTGTGTGTGTGTGTGTGTGTGTTCACCTAGTTGTGTTTGCGGGGGTTGAGCTTTGCTCTTTCGGCCCGCCTCTCAACTGTCAATCAACTGCTTACTAACTACTTTTTTCCACACCACACCACACGTGTGTGTGTGTGTGTGTGTGTGTGTGTGTGTGTGTGTGTGTGTGTGTGTGTGTGTGTGTGTGTGTGTGTGTGTGTGTGTGTGTATACTCACCTAGTTATTGTGCTTGCGGGGGTTGAGCTTAGGCTCTTTGGCCCTGCCTCTCAACTGCCAATCAACTGGTGTGTGTGTGTGTGTGTGGGACATCGACCAGATCTCTTCACCGACCTTTCCGCCTAATGCTTAAGTCACGTTACAAAAGAAATAGGAGGTCAAAGGTCATCACCCCCAGTTAAAGTGGTAATATTATTCTCGTTGCAATCATGGAATATGTCATTGACTCCGGGGGGAGGCAGGGAGGGCGCGATAAAATATATAGATTACATAGATTTTAGATAGAAAATACATTTTTACACATTAAGACAGAAACAGTACCACAGGGAGAGACATTACCAGAACCTCACGTAAGTCTTCGTGAGCTGTACACGGGCTCACCATAGCCCGTGCTACTTGGAATTTGTTGTTCCAGGTAGTGAATCGTGAACAACAACAACATTCGTCAGCTTCTGACGGTGCTGTTGGTAAGTTTCTATAGGAATATTGAACGGTGGATCAGCCTGGAGTGGTAGTGATGGTGGTAGTGGTGGTGGTGGTGATGGTGGTGGTGATGGTGGTGATGGTGGTGGTGGTGGTGGTGGTGGTGGTGGTAGTGATGGTGGTGATGGTGGTAGTGATGGTGGTAGTGAAGGTAGTGATGGTGGTGATGGTGGTAGTGATGGTGGTAGTGAAGGTAGTGATGGTGGTGATGGTGGTAGTGATGGTGGTGAGGGTGGTGTGATCCTTTAAGAGTCTTTTTGCCTTTCCAGCTTCCACCTGTCTTGTCCTATTTTGTCTCTTCTTGGAGGCTGTCCCTGTCCAGGTTCTCTCCTTCCCTCAGAATCGTGAATGTAGTGATCATGTTCCCCCTCTGCTTCTTTTGAGATTAAATTTCCTTCATCAATTCTTATTTCTTAGTACTCGTAATTCAGGTACTAGTCTTGATACAAACCTGGAATTTTTCAAGTTTAGTTTTAAGCATCATATGGGGTCGGATTCCATGCCCGTACTGCGTACCTTAGTATAGGCCTCCTGTAGGCTGTACAGATTGCTTTGAAGGCGTCTATAGGGGTTTAATGTTTGCCAGCATCCTATATGCTGCTGATTTTATATTGTTTACGTGTGTCTCTGGTGTTTATAAATATATCCATTTCCAATTTTTTCCTGTGTCATCCCATTTTGGTGTCTGTTCCGTCTAGACTCCTGTTCCTCCTTTTCTCTCTTCATTATCTTACACGTTTTGCGACTGAACTCTTAACCATTTGTGTGTCGTTCCTGGAGATTGTCAAGTTTATTCTGTAATTGTCTGTAGTCCTTCTCGCTTTTTACATTTCTCATTTGTTTTTGTTATCATCTGCAGGCATTGACATGTACGAGGTCACTCCCTTGGCTAAATTATTCACGAACAATTAGAAACAGTAATTGTCTTGGAAAAGTGCCTAAGGGACTCTTGTCATTTTAATCAACTTTGTCATTTGTTCATTGGTTGTTGACCCTTTGTTTTCTGTCTGTCAGTCATTCTTTTTGTCTCAGTTCAGTGTGTTAAGCTTCCCCAGCTTGTTTCTCCATCTTGTACGCCAGCCTTTCGGGACGGAACTGTATCAAATACTCTTTGGCAGTATGGGAAGATGCAGGCTACCTTTTCCTTTCGTTGGGGATCGTGCCATTGAATTCTTATCAAGTTTATCAGTTTCTTTATTATTATTATTATTATTATTTTCTACCACAGACGTGGCCACACATTTACAATGCTAACCAGCATATATACATTTTCTTCTGTTCTCCATGGACAGGGTTAAAGATGTGTTAAACATATAGTTCAAGGGTTTATTGAACAATCAACCAGAAAAGGTGATTCGGTGCTTTTAAAATGCTAAGCTAACCCACATACATAAATACATAGATACACAGATTTACGTATGCTCTACATAAAGTGTTCGATGAGTCTTTTACATAGTGTCATTAATGTGCATTTACAAAGGTGAAATGTAAGTTTAGCAGGTATGTCTCTCCTCCATTTAAGGTATATTGTTCTTTCCTTACAAAGTTTATCTTCTCCGGGTGCTTCGTTGTTCTAATCCTGATCACCTTCGCCAGCACTCTGCAAGGAATGCAAATCAGTGCAGGCGATGAGTCACAATAACGTGGCTGAAGTATGTTGACCAGACCACACACTAGAAGGTGAAGGGACGACGACGTTTCGGTCCGTCCTGGACCATTCTCATGTCGATTCATCGAGTTTGCAAATCAGTGATACTTTTAGTCTCTATACTGTCTGTTCTCTGTTTTTAATATTGGGGACTGCGTATTCCTTTTCTTTCTGGGAGCTCTCTAGTCTGGAGGGATTTATTTAATAATTTAGATAGCAGGTGACTTGGTATCCCTTCAGCGTCCTACAGCAGCCATGATGATATCTAGTCTGGTTATATTGCTTCTGTTGCGCCAAGTTGCTTCAGGGGGGTTGAATTCCATCCCATTCAATGACTTCAATATCATCCAATGTTGCTGCTGGGCGCTTATCGTTCCCCACTCTCAGACTCAATGATTTTATGAGGCCTTTCTGGTACCTTTTGTTGGGAGCTCCTCACACACACTTCCTTGTCGTTTTCGGTGAGAATATATCCCCTTAACCTGATCTCATGATCCCATTCTGTTGTTTCTCGTGCAGTGTTCAGGAGGTAAGCCTGCAAGCTGCAGGTATCGTGCAGAAGACGAAAGATTTCACGTGTTTGGCAACACTTAAGTAATTAAGTGGGTACAGGACCAACAGCATAAGGCATGTTGAGGTCTGAAGAGCTGGACAAATATGTTGTTGTATACTGGGATGGCACTTTGTTGCTTCATCTTGCTGGTTGCAATGTATTTCAGTGGTATAGCTGTTTTGTATATTATGGGCTATAGCATGGGGGACCCGGCTGTGCCCGGGGTAATCTCTCTCTCTCTCTCTCTCTCTCTCTCTCTCTCTCTCTCTCTCTCTCTCTCTCTCTCTCTCTCTCTCTCTCTCTCTCTCTCTCTCTCTCTCTCTCTCTCTCCCATTCCCCTCTTCTTAATTCCCCCTTCCCTCTCCCCCTCTCCTCTCCCCTACTCTCCTACCTCATTCCCATCTCCCTACCCTCCCCCCCCACCCCCAACCTCGAATACGCAGTTATTTCCTATAATATATATAGAAGGGGTACCCGGCTGCTCCCAGGTCTCTTCCCCCTCTTCTCTCAGAATATGTATTACTAAAAACTCTAGTGTATAGTATACTAAGTATACTAGTGAGTATACTTTTGTCGTAGAGTATGTCCAGGACCAAGTATACTCGCTTCCTGGTCAGTAATCTGTTGTGGTGGCCATTAATATCCCTCCAGAGGTTGATAGTGGTCTTAGTATATAGAAATATACTTAGAAATATACATATGTATATTTTTTTAGTTGAATTGACGGCGGTAAACTGTTGCCAAGTAGCGATCTGTGGCTAGGATACCTTCTTGGTTTACATTCTTTGTTTACCTTCTGGAATAGTGTTCCTTGTCCTTCTTCAAGAAGGAATGATGTCTTGGATTCGAACTCCGGGTTTCTCGCTTGCTTGGCGAGCGAGAGTATGACACCACAGTAATAGGGAGAGAGAGAGAGAGAGAGAGAGAGAGAGAGAGAGAGAGAGAGAGAGAGAGAGAGAGAGAGAGAGAGAGAGAGAGAGAGTGAGAGAGAGTGTTCGGCAGCTGCTCAGTTTCCCTCTCACAAATTTAAGAGTGATACTTCCCCTGGGAAGCTCTTAAAGGACATGTCTCGTCTTAGGCCACTTCGAGTCGAGATTATTGGAGCGAGTGGATGAATAGAGGAAGGTGGTGGATGAATGGCCAGTGTGGCGGATGAAGGGATTGGTAAATAAATATAATATCTGTGTCGTCCCCTACATATGTGTCACTAGCCCCCACACATGTGTCATTAGCCTCCACATATGTGTATCATCAGCAAATACCTGTAATGCCCCCCAAAAGGCCTTTATCATCCTACATATCCCGTTATTCCTGTATTCTCACCCACATATCTGTATCTTCCCCCACATAACTGTATCCTCCCCCACCCCCCACATAACTGTCCCCACATGCTGGTATCACTACCCATTCCCCTCCACAACTCCTCGGCTGTTAGAAAACAAGTTTGTAATTCGAAGCTTCCTGGGGAATTGTTACCATATGCACGGAGTTCCTGAGCTAATATTTACCGGCGAAGAATTTTATCCAAGAAACTTTCCCTGTAGGGCCGAGGACAGGAAGGTGGAGGGAATTAAAAACAAGAGACTCCCGAGTTCCTCTTTTATTTCCTGGAGTACGAGAGAAGATGTAAGAGATGCGACAGTGTATATATATTGAGAGGTGTGTGTGTGTGTGTGTGTGTGTGTGTGTGTGTGTGTGTGTGTGTGTGTGTGTGTACTCACCTATTTGTGCTTGCAGGATCGAGCATTGACTCTTGGATCCCGCCTTTCCAGCCATCGGTTGTTTACAGCAATGACTCCTGTCCCATTTCCCTATCATACCTAATTTTAAAAGTATGAATAGAGTTTGCTTCCACAACCTGTGTGTGTGTGTGTGTGTTTGTGTGTGTGTGTGTGTGTGTGTGTGTGTGTGTGTGTGTGTGTGTGTGTGTGTGTGGGTGGGTGAACCACACTCGTTTCCGTCCACAAACAGTCTGGCCAATCAAGAAAACAATCGCAGACTACTACCTGCTTTCTTGACACTCGATAAGAGATGTTGATAATTAAAATTTGCATTTGCAATTGTATATTGCAAACACATTTGTGTTATCTTCTTTCTGACATTTTTGAGTGATACTTGACAATGCACATCGAATACTGCTAACTACTACAAGCTGATACATCTCTTTTTGAACTTCATGTGCAGCAAACAGGAAAATACAGTCCCACACAAAAGTTAATTCACGTGATAAAATTAATCTGACACACACAAATCACAACAGCCTGATGCATCAAATGAACAAATCCACAAGAGCAATTCTTGTACCATGTCGTGGCACAGTCGATTAAGGCAGCGTCTGTCTGGGATCCTCTAGGACATAAGTTCGAACCCTGAGCACGGCCCTTGTGGATTTGTTCATTAATCTGATAGTTTGAGCTGGCAACCCTGGTCGCCTTGGTACAATTTGGTCCTCGTCTTAGACTTCAGAATATTTGTTCAGACTGCACCTGCTGTAAATTACCTTTTCAAATCAAGAGATTTACCTCCTGTAAATTATTTTTGTTCAGCCTCTGTGGATCCTTTACGACAGTATTTATACGCGTGAGAAAATATTATGAGGATGGGATTGAACTCTCGGCTATGAACGTCCCAGGAACATGCACTATACCCGCTGTACCATGATGGGCTTGATAAGGTGTGTCAACCAGAATCCCTAATGCACAATGAATCCCTAATGAATAGAATCCCTAATGAATTGCCAATTCAATATTCCATCCCTCAGGATAATAGCGTTCGTTTTTGTCTCCCAACCACTTGGGCTGGACGGTAGAGCGACGGTCTCGCTTCATGCAGGTCGGCGTTCAATCCCCCCCGACCGTCCACAAGTGGTTGGGGCACCATTCCTTCCCTCCCCGTCCCATCCCAAATCCTTATCCTGACCCCTTCCCAGTGCTATATAGTCGTAATGGCTTGGACGCTTTCTCCTGATAGTTCCCGTTCCTTCTCAGTCTCCCGTAAGCGATGCGAGAATTTAACTTTGAATTTCTTCCTTCTCCCCTGGACTTGTGATCCTGTGGTCCCGGGTTCGATCCCAGGCGCCGGCGAGAAACAATGGGCAGAGTTTCTTTCACCCTATGCCCCTGTTACCTAGCAGTAAAATAGGTACCTGGGTGTTAGTCAGCTGTCACGGGCTGCTTCCTGGTGGTGGAGGCCTGGTCGAGGACCGGGCCGCGGGGACACTAAAAAGCCCCGAAATCATCTCAAGATAACCTCAAGATAACCTCCCCGAACGCGATATCGACAAATTATTGATCCAAATTGTTCTCTTCGACTCTTATTACTCGAAGTTGTCGAGAGATGGCCTCACGATGCTTAAGTGCTTAAGAACAGAGTTGAATATTTGCCTTACAGCTGAAGAATCAGTCCGTTCAAGACTGCAATATTGACTCAAGATTCAAGAGGTCAAGATTCCTGATATATCGCCATGATACGCAACTTCTGAATTAGGTCTGCGTCAGTTCAGTATTTCTGCTTCAAATTGTTGACGACGATCTCTGCCGACATCAGCCGCGCGCCATCGAACTACAAGAGTATATATCGAAGTCAGAATCTACACCAGAACAAATATATTTTAGAAAACCCTATCGTTCAGTGGCTAATTATTTGATGTGGGTCATTATGCTCTCACCAACACTTCGAGAACGGCGTCCAGTTGATCAGACAACTATTTTGTAATAGTCACGTCAGAACCGCTTCTGGAAACGTGTTCGACGACACCAATTTTAGGAAATAGTCTTCCCAGGCAGGGCGCTTGTGGAAATTATCGCTAGACACATTGCCTCCAGGAATTATTGCTTTAGAAGTGCGCGCTGCCAGTTCATCCCGTTGGAGAAGTGGATCGTCTTAGCACAGAAATACGTTTAAAGCAGCAGCAGCAGCAGCAGCAGCAGCAGCAGCAGCAGCAGCAACAGCACGGGTCTGAAGGGTGAATCAGAGGGCCAGATTCACGAGGCAGTTACGCAAGCACTTACGAGCCTTACATCTTTTTTCAATCTTTGGCGACTTTTTTTTTACAATTATTAAATAGTTAATGAGCTCCGAAGCACCAGGAGGCTGTTTATAACAATAACAACAGTTGATTGGCAAGTTGTCATGCTTGTAAACTGTGAAAGATTGAGGAAAGATATACATGTTCGTAAGTACTTGCGTAACTGCTTCATGAATCTGGCCCCTGGCCACCAGTAGCAGCAGCAGCACGGGTCTGAAGAGTGAATCAGACCAACTACAGTATCTATAATGAACTTTGTATTCATAAAATTAAAAAAAAAAATATTTGAATTTTAAAGATATTTGTGCGAATTAAATTTTGAGTAATATTTTTGTTTTTGCTTTTGTTGCTAAAATAGTCAAATAAATTATACTTTTCCTAGATATAAAAAGATGTTTGTGGATCAACTTGTGAGTAAATGAAAAAGTAACTCGTAATTTGTTGTTTTTTAAATGACTTTTGTGATATGAAATTTAAATTGTTTAAATATAATTAAATATCACCTGTCCTTGTGGCAGGTGTTTGCGTGTGTGTGTTAATCTAAACAGGTGTTAAACAAGACATAAAACAAAGCGAGTGGTTCCCCGCCCCGGGGGGGGGGGGGTGTTTTCCCCTGTGTACAGGGTCTGTCTCTCTCTCTCTCTCTCTCTCTCTCTCTCTCTCTCTCTCTCTCTCTCTCTCTCTCTCTCTCTCTCTCTCTCTCTCTCTCTCTCTCTCTCTCTCATTAATCCCTTGTGTTTCCTATAATGTAGAATGTTCTCTTCCCGTCAAGCAGATCTTGGTTCTGGGGTCCCAGGTTATCTAAAGGTTATCTTCAGAAGATTTCGGGGCTTAGCGTCCCCGCGGCCCGGTCCTCGACCAGGCATTCTTTTTATTACACATCCTCAGGAAGCAGCCCATATCAGCTGTCAAACTCCTACGTGCCTATTTACTGCTAGGTGAACAGGGGACATCAGGGTGAAAGAAACTCTGCCCATTTGTTTCCGGCTCCATCGGGGATCGAACCCGGAACCTCAGGACTTTGAATCCGAAGGGCTCTCCACTCAGCTGTCAGGCCCCAGGTGAACTAAGACGTTTGCCTCAATCTTTTATCTGAACTACCTATCGCTATCTACGCCTCGGGCTCTGGCGAGACTTCTTGCTTGACGCCTTGATCAACCAGGCATTTGGTGCTTGCTATTCGCAATCCCATTTAAACCCAGCAGCCCAGAAACACTTAATAGTTAATGCAGAATAGATGCAATGAGGAGTCGAGTGCCACAGGCATAGAGGTCACCAGAGGTCACCATAGGCCACCTGAGGCCACCAGAGGCCACCAGAGGCCACCAGAGGTCACCAGACGTCACCAGACGCCACCAGAGGCCACCAGAGGCCACCAGAGGTCACCAGAGGCCACCAGAGGTCACCAGAGGCCACCAGAGGTCACCAGAGGCCACCAGAGGTCACCAGAGGCCACCAGAGGCCACCAGAGGTCACCAGAGGCCACCAGAGGTCACCAGAGGCCACCAGAGGCCACCAGAGGCCACCAGGGTGGCTTAATCCTTATCAATCAATCAATCATCACAGACCCAACAGGAGAATACTGGTGTTTGCAGCCCTCAGCACATTTCCACCGTGGCATATATATCACCTTGCCCTCATGAAGCTGAGAAAGACTTGAAACTGAAAAGACTCGAAACTCGAAAAGTGTACAGACTGGGGTCATATACAAGACAAGAAAATAGACCACTGAAGATGGAATTTTCAAATTATCACTGAGACTCTTATAATTGCATTAGATATCTCGGTGATATTACTGGTTCAGGGAAGATTTACTTGAACAATTACATGAGTGAGGAGTAAGATAAAGACAGAAAATAAGGAACAGGACAGGGAAAAGGGGAAAAAAGGAAGGAGGTGAATGGCTGAGGAGGAGAGAGAGAGAGATAAGAGGCAGAAATCCATGACACTCCCGAGTCAGTACAAAGGCTACATCTACAGAGCAGCAGCAGCACAATGTGAAGATAAGCGAATGCCAACATACCACGAAATCAATTGGGAATTTAGATAGTTGCAATCAGCTTACGCGACTGACAGAGAATGCAGAGTACCCACAGAACCTCCCACAGACCAAGCTGGCCAGGAATTCAATGCCCTCCACTCCACCCCCCCCCCCTGCTGCACCTTGCCTCCTGCCCCCCCACCCCCCCATTGACTATCACTCACCCATACCATTCCCACCCATGTTGTTGTTATAGATTCAGCTACTGGGAACAAAAAGTTCCAAGTAGCACGGGCTATGGTGAGCCCGTAGTGGACTTAGCTGGCACAGGAGCCGGGCTGTAACTGTCTCACCCGTTGTTGTTATAGATTCAGCTACTCTGAACAAGTTCCAAGTAGCACGGGCTATGGTGAACCTGTAGCTTACCTGGCACAGGAGCGGGGCAAGTAGCACGGGATATGGTGAGCCCGTAGTGGACTTAGCTGGCACAGGAGCGGGGCAAGTAGCACGGGCTATGGTGAGCCCGTAGTGGACTTACCTGGCACAGGAACGGGGCAAGTAGCACGGGCTATGGTGATCCCGTAGTGGACTTACCTGGCACAGGAACGTGTGTGTGTGTGTGTGTCCCACCCATGTATACCACTGTATAAATACTGCACTACCACCTCTCTATCTCAACTCCAAAGCCTCCCAACACCCACTCTTTCACCACCCCTCCTCCCCCCCCTGACAGGCAACCATGCACCTAATTTATCCCATTTCCACCCAATCACACCACTATTTACCTGGACATCAATGATGGTGTACCTGGACGTCAGACCCTTTTTTCATCCTATGAAAAGGTAGGATAAGGTGCAGGTTGTGTTTGGCGGGGGGGGGGGGGGGACAGGAGAGGTAATTTAGGGAAGATGAAAATGAGAAGTAGGAAAGTAATGTTAACGAAGGAGTATCAGGTAATGTGGAAAGATATTACATATGAGAGGATGTGGTGTTGTGCAATTGAGATTTCTTTGGTGGTGAGGAGCAAGTACAAGGATTGCACACACACACACACACACACACACACACACACACACACACACACACACACACACACACACACACACACACACACACATACATGGAATGCATTAGGCAGTGATGTGGTGGAGGCTGACTCCATACACAGTTTCAAATGTAGATATGACAGAGCCCAATAGGCTCAGGAATCTGTACACCTGTTGATTGACAGTTGAGAGGCGGGACCAAAGAGCCAGAGCTCAACCCCCGCAAGCACAACTAGGTGAGTCCAATTAGATGAGGTTAGGTTTAACACCCATGTTAAACTTTCCGTCTGTGTCCATTGTTGGATCCTCTTATCCGGGGTGTATAGTTTTTTTAACAACCTTCCCGTAACAAATACAAGTTAAAGAAAAGGACTCTCCAAGTCAAGCAAAGTTTCTTGCCTCATTGCTTGAGATAGCTAATGTACAGGGCAGGATGGTGGCAGTGATTAGTTAATTTAATAAGTTTATAACAATATATTATAACATTATAACAATAGTTTATAGTTTAACAGCTGTTTATAACAATAACAACAGTTGATCGAGAAGTTTTCATGCTTGTAAACGGTTTAATAAATGTAAACAAAGCCGTCAAAGATTGAGGAAAGATGTTTACGTTCGTAAGTGCTTGCGTAACTGCTTCGTGAATCTCTGTATAGCATTTCCTTGGAAAGTTGCCATAGATTCCGGTTGAAATTGAAATTGAAATAAGTTTATTGAGGTAAAATACACACAAAGGGATGAGATAGCTCAAGCTATTCTCACCCCGTTCAGTACATCGTATTAATACATACATAGACACACATCACAAACAATAAACATATTACCAAACATTCTGAGAGATAAACATATACATTTGTATATGTTACCGGTTATAATCCGTGGTTCACTATATTTCAATTCCTATTACATATTATTGAAATTATCAGAATTTCAGGGACTAATTTCCTGAATTCCTTTATCAATTTGTATAAAGAGTTACCAAGAGCAACTAGTAGGAAGTGCTGTTATACATAAGTGTGATAAAGTACCTAATTGAGCGAAGGAGAAATAGACCTGGGATCTTGTGTGCCCAAAATGTTCCTACCATTGGGACGTGATGCATTGTAGTATGTTTCCTCCAGAGGCCAGATTCACGAAGCAGTTACGCAAGCACTTACGAACCTGTACATCTATTCTCAATCTTTGGCGGCTTTATTTACAATTATTAAACAGTTAATGAGCTCCGAAGCACCAGGAGGCTGTTTATAACAATAACAACAGTTGATCGAGAAGTTTTCATGCTTGTAAACTGTTTAATAAATGTAAACAAAGCCGTCAAAGATTGAGGAAAGATGTTTACGTTCGTAAGTGCTTGCGTAACTGCTTCGTGAATCTGGGCCCAGGTTCGCAAGTACTTGCGTAACTACTTCGTGAATCTGGCCTCAGAACCTTATCCATCGACCTCTGTGTAGCCTCACATGCAGAACTGTGGTGATCTATCTATTACCATGAGGAGGTCTGGTCTACGACCGGGCCGCGGGGACGCTAAGCCCCGAAAACACCTCAAGGTAAGTTAGATCTAGCTTTTTATACCTGACGCGCTAATTACTGCGTCGAAGGTCTTGTTGAGGTCACATATATACACCTGGGGATGCTCTCGGACGCAGGTTCGAATCCTCGTCACGGCCCTTGTGGATTTGTTCATTATACACCATACTGTGTGCTGTTGACAACCGCCTCCAATACACACAAACATACAAGAGTGCAGAAAGAAAAGATCGGTCACGTATTGGGAATTTCTAATCAACCTATATTTTTCTTGACGATTTCTTTTGGAATTCACAAATATTGCTTCCTGGAACTTTCCCTTGATCAATTTCAAAACTCCATTGGAGAATTTGTATTTTGTTTTGAGAAAAAGAGAATTCATATTGAGAGAGAGAGAGAGAGAGAGAGAGAGGGAGGGAGGGAGGGAGGGAGGGAGGAGAGGGAGGGAGAGAGGGAGGGAGAGAGGGAGGGGGAGATAGAGGGAGAGAGAGAGAGAGAGAGAGAGAGAGAGAGAGA